>NC_079223.1:45184083-45223458 GCF_029633865.1 Lampris incognitus | reverse complement strand
TAATTTACTTACTGGCCAGACAGCACAACCTGCTCATGCGTAACGTTTTTCAGTGTTTACATTTTGAAGGAAAATTCTGAACTGAAAGTGAACTGACCCCAACCATGGTGCAACAAAAACTGATGACAGACGATTTGCCAAGAAAAAAATTAACAATAATAAATAATAATAAAATAACATAAAACAATTAAGCCTGTGATAAGATCAGACTGGTTGACCTTCTTCTTCTCTTAATACACTGGGTATGGGCCACAAAACTTGGCTACATTTAAAGAAGATCGAGCTTGACAGTGTCGTTGCACTGAGCCTGGCTCGGCGAGGGCGCATTATAAGGCCTCTGTGACTAAATACCCTCTCCACTGGTGCACTGGTGGCAGGAACAGCGAGCACTCTCATAGCCACAAGATGGAGCCTTGCACGCCTTTTCCAGAAATCCAGCCAGTCCACTTCTTCTTCATCAGAGGACACCTGGATGTAGCGAATGAGCTCAGCCTTGACAGATGAGCCATGGTCTACAATTCTTCTTGCTGCTTTTCTTCCGGTAGCCAGAGAAAAGGTGTGGAGTTTTAGCAGGTGGTGGCTCCTCCTGATCGCCTTCACTACTGCTCTCCGGCATGGTGACTTTCCGAGCCTCAGCCAAGACAAGGTCTGAAAAAGTTCCACAAAAATCACGGTTAGTTACAATATTATGACATTGATATACGCTACACACACACAGTGGTGACGGTTAGGTTAATGAATCAATGTAACATCTTACTTAGTAAGCCTAACTAAGATGTTATTGATGTTAGTGATGCCTAATGTGATGATAATGTGTTTGGAAATAGTGTGTATTTATACCTACCTATTATCATCTCCCTGGGATGGACTGGTGGCGTGTCCAGGGTGTCTCCTCGCCTGCCGCCCAATGACTGCTGGGATAGGCTCCCGCATCCCCGCAACCCCGGTTGGAATAAGCGGTTTGGATAATGGATGGATGGATCGTCATCTCCTTCACCTCACTCTCGACTTCATCTGGTGCGAGGACATCCTGCTCTAGCCAGAAGAGGAAGAACGATGGGTGTAGCAGTGCAGACATCATGAAGACCATATCTCCAAATGGAAGATCTACTGCGAGTTGAGCTGAGTCATCCATTCTGACATTCGCCAAGATCCCCTGAAAACAGCGTTGGAGGGACCTCTGCAGCGCTTTCACTAAACCGACCAGATGACGAGTCGTATTCAGCGTACTCATGAGTGAGAGCATGCATGGGAGAGCCGCACTGAGAGTCACCACTATCTCCCCTTGCGTGAGGTCTGTTTCTTGAATAAATAGGGCCAAAATTAACACAAGCTCTTGCAGCTGACACAATTCTCTGGCTGATAAGCCACCGGCCTTTATGTCCTTGGGCTTCCAGGGGAGTATTTAGGCTCTGGGGATCCAGGTCAGTGACTGCCTCCACAAGACGGAGAGTTTTGTTCCATCGTGTTGATACAGCAGAGGGGATGCTGCGAATTTGTTCCATACTCCGCCTCAAATGCTCGTCTCAGCCCACAAGTGGAATGGTGTCGGCTGCAGTTTTGTCACTTTTGCCATTGCACTGTTCAGAATTGTTGTCTCCCTTCAGTCCATCTCGCACAACAAGCTGACATGAACATGCAAAGCACCGTGGCCGCTGTTGCCGGCAGCTGCTCTGGATGGATTCCACATCATCCTGGTAATCCTCACTTATTTCCTCCCATCAGTTGCTGTTTTCCAGGTCATCTTCATCCTCTTCAATCTCAGTCGTAGCCGAAGGCAAACAAACCATGAAGGCTTTCTTCATGTTTGAGGCATTATCACAGATAATGTAATCTATCTTGTGTTTTATATCAAAGTTGTCACATATCTCCTCAAATTTCTCACTTGCTCTTTCTCCGCTGTGTGACCCCCGTGAATCGTTCGCAACTCAAGAGAACTGTCTGCAGTCTTGGGCTGTTTTCCTTCATTTCCATGAAGTGGGCTGTTACCCCTAAAAAGCTCATGCATGCCTCCTGTCAGTCCAAATAGCCAGTCACAGACACAGCGTCTGTCTTTTCTAGTTTGGATTTCATCTTGGACTCTTTGTCTGCCGCTAGCTCACTCAGACGTCTGGTTATGGTGCTTCGACTTACTGGGCAGCGTCTCTCCTCTACCACTGAAGCTAGGCTGGTCAATCAAAGACAGAGGCAGGCTGCGTGAAATGATGAGGTCCTGTATGATGTCAGTAATGGCCTTCTGTCTGGGATGGCCCTGGTTGTATACTTGCACACCTCTAGTCTGAGTCAAGAAAGAATCACTGCTGGCTGCTCTGTCCCTCTGCACTGGCCACTTTTTTTTTTGTTGCTTTGCTGAACTCAGTAAACCTGTAGATGAACAACATGGAAAATTAATTAGGGAGCTGATTACAGTACTACGCTCTGGATGATATAGCTAACATTTTTTGTGTGACAAAACCCATTTGGAACCACAGGGGTTCTGAGAGAAGAACTGGTTCTAAGCTAATGTTGCAGGCTGCACCAATCTTTTTTTCTGAATATAGAGAGGGTGTCTAAAAAGCGGATAAAGCCTGACATTACTCAGGGTAACAAGAGAATATTGCTAACATTATTAGGCATGCAATAACTAACCTACTTTTCAGTAACAGTTACGAGTATAATTACACTGGGTCTCCAGCTACTGACAGCTTATAATCTGCTGTAAACTAACACATCCCTCCAGCCTCTCAAACCCGGTGTCATGGTAACCTAATAAGCCTGTAACGGTACGTGGTCAACAGTAAACCCCTAACCTGCCTGTAGCCAACGTTAATAATTAACATGGTCTTTCTCTTAGTTTAAGTTAGCCAGCAGATGGTGGCAGCACAACGTGGATGATAAAGTTACCCAACCATCTTTATAGTCATGGCAAAGCCAGCACTCTATGCGAACAAGCGTGGCGAGCAAACAAACACTTACTCCATCCATCCATCCATTATCCGAACTGCTTATCCTGCTCTCAGGGTCGCGGGGATGCTGGATCCTATCCCAGCAGTCATTGGGTGGCAGGCGGGGAGACACCCTGGACAAGCCGCCAGCTCATCACACAGGGCCCACACACACACACACCTAGGGACAATTTAGTATGGCCGATTCACCTGACCTGCATGTCTTTGGACTGTGGGAGGAAACTGGAGCCCCCGGAGGAAACCCACACACACACGGGGAGAACATGCAAACTCCACACAGAGGACGACCCAGGACAACACCCAGGGTTGGACTACCCCGGGGCTCGAACCCAGGACCTTCTTGCTGTGAGACGACCGTGCTAACCACTGTGCCGCCGAAACACTCACTCATCTTTTCAACATATCGCCGAATGCCAATCTAATCAAGTTAACCTCCCTTAGCTACAACGCTAGTAACGAGCTAACCTGTTTGCCAATCGTCCATAGGCACTAATGTTAACTTTTCTTTCACATTACCAAGCTATCTGGGTGTGTTTTGAGGTGCCTGATAGTCCCAAATCTCGAGTCTGAGCTGAGTCTCGAGTCTTTTGAGGATGAGTCTCAAGTCAAGTCTCAAGTCGCTGTGTGTGTGTGTGTGAGTGAGACTTAAGTGCGACTCGAGTCCAAGTCGCAAACTCAGATTATCTTTTCGAGTGAGCGAATGAGAAAATGACCGACTATACACAAGGCTGTTCAAGGCTAAGAGGCATCCTAAAAATGTTGTCATTGATTTTTTTTTTTCTTTTTGTTAATTTCACATGTCTCATTTTCCTCGTAGAGGTTTTACCATATCTTGTCTTTGGGCAAGGATGCTGAAGAGGGAGTCGTGCCACTCTTGGATGTGAATGTCCAGGAGACGGGCGGAGGGCAGCGAGAGGTGGCAGGAGCAGCAGATGTGTCTGTGTAGGGCGTTGTAATGATGCTCATACTCAGCCACACTGCTGAACACCTTATTGCACCCTGAGATGTGACATCCAAACTCGGACACACTGCGGATCGGGTGAGGGCCAAGAGGAGGAGGGTGTGAGAAAATCAGATGATGGTTATACAACCTGAAAAGCTAATAGTTACAAGGGCAAAAAGGGGTTACAGATACATAGCACCATTCTTATACTTCAGTGGTTCTCAACTGGGTCCTCAGTTACCACCAGTACTGCTGGTTTTCTATTATGCCAGGTAGTTAATGACAGCCACCTGTTATTCCAGGTCTAAAGCCTACGTGAGTGAAGGCTGGGATACTGACACAATAAGGTGGATGTCATTAACGGCCTAGCAGAGTAGAAAACCAGTCGTACTGGTGGTACCTGAGGACCTGATTGAGAACCACAGCAAGAGCTCAATCACCCGAAGCTGTTTAACATTACACGATGGCGTTCTTACTCTTTCAGCTCACCTGAGTTTTCAAAGACAGTTGAATCAGTTCATCTGGACGTTTTGAGAGAGAAACGTTTCATCACACGTATAAGCGACTTCTTCAGTCCCAACTGAATGCAGGTACCCCCGCCCTTATGAACAACACTGGTGCATAACAACCAAAAACGATCCGTCTCATATGCAAACATGGGCGTGACCATTAACTAGAATTTCAACGGCCATGTGTACTATTCACAGAGGTCTGGGGAATGGCTTCAATCACAGCATTGTAAGCTGGTGACAGATGCACTCTTAGGGCCCCCCCTCGGTTCAGGGGTGGTCTTTCCCTCTTCACATAGATGGCCTCTTTGACTCCCTGTTCAAACCAGCGTTCCTCCCCTTCAATGATGTGCACATCGTCATCCTTGAAAGAGTGGCCTGTAGATGGTGTAGACTGTGGAGTCCTGGTCTGTAGATGGTGTAGACTGTGGGGTCCTGGTCTGTAGATGGTGTAGACTGTGGAGTCCCGGTCTGTAGATGGTGTAGACTGTGGGGTCCCAGTCTGTAGATGGTGTAGACTGTGGAGTCCCGGTCTGTAGATGGTGTAGACTGTGGGGTCCTGGTCTGTAGATGGTGTAGACTGTGGAGTCCTGGTCTGTAGATGGGTGTAGACTGTGGAGTCCTGGTCTGTAGATGGTGTAGACTGTGGAGTCCCGGTCTGTAGATGGTGTAGACTGTGGGGTCCTGGTCTGTAGATGGTGCAGACTGTGGAGTCCCGGTCTGTAGATGGGTGTAGAGGTCCTGGCCTGACGTGTTAGCTGTCCTGTGTTGTGCCATCCTCTTGGCCAGTGTCTGTTTGGTTTCCCCGATGTACAAGTCACAGCAGTCCTCCTGGCACTTAACAGCTACACTATATTGCTTTGTTTGTGCAGGGGGACCCGATCCTTGGGGTGGACCAATTCCTGACGCAGCTTGTTTTGGGGTTTGAAAGCAACTGAGACGCGGTGTTTGGGAAATACACGTCTCAACTGTTCCGACACCCCCACCACATACGGACTCACCACTGGTTCACGCGTAGACAGATGTGGTCCTTCTCCTCTCTTCGATCGGCTGCTGCACTGTGTGGGCGCCTTCCTGGCTTTGACAAACGCCCAGTTAGGATAACCACACCTAACCAGGGCCTGTTTAACGTGGGCCATCCCCGAACCAAACCCAAACCCTCTGGGAATAGCGCACAATGCCATTGTAACTCTAGTTCAGTGTTTCTCAACCCTGTCCTCAAGGAACCCCTATCCTGCGTATTTTCTTTGCAACCCTGAATAGGTACCTGTTTGTAGTTATTCAACCAATCAGCAATGAATTTTGTCAGACGTTGCACACCTTGCATAATGAAGTGCTGCGAGATGATTGGTCGAGTAAGTACAAGCAGGGCTACCTATGCAGGGTTACAATGAAAATCTGCAGGATAGGGGTTCCTTGAGGACTGGGTTGAGAAACACTGCTCTAGTTAATGCTCACGGTAATTTGCATACGAAGCCGACTATTGTTTCCGGTCGTCACGCCACTGTATCGTGTATAAGGGTGGGGACGCCTGCAGTGAGTTGAGTCCGAAGAGGTCACATAGATGAGTGATGAGACGTTACTCCCAATAAACGTCATTTGATTATTTCTTGACCAGGATTATTGAGCATGCATAAAAAGACACTACCTGAGTTTGGGCTTGTCCTCGGTCTCCCAGATAGAGAGGTTTTGCATGTACAGGTGTCTGTGAATGTCCCCATCCTGAGAGCGATATGCAGAACAGAAAGGCATGACGTCAGCTCAACACCGGCCTCATAGCGGCGGCCTGCCAAACACAACCACGCATGTTTACCTCAAAGATCTCGTGGTCCTTATGAAGGTGTATTCGTTGCGGGGCGAAGTCAAACGGCGTGTCTCCTTCCGGGGCTCTCGGGTCTTCGCTCCGTCGTAACTCCCGCCGTGGGTCGGCCGCCGGAAAGCCTTCGCTCCACGTTTTTGACAGATAGTCACTCTCTGTTAAAATTCGCACCAGCTCCGGCCGCAGCATACTCCAACGTAGCCGTCACGCTCACACGAAGCAACCGTCACTGTTTTGGCCGTCGCGGAATGATTGCGTCACAAACGGACCCGCTGGTATTTCCGTAGACATGCTCTCGGCAACCACGTGGTTAGCCCCAAACTCGCCAACTCCCCAACCGCTGCTCGTCCTAACCGCTCCCTCCGTGGTTAATCCAGCCAACACCCAACCGTAACCCCTCAGCTTCACCGCTGTAACCGTAATTAACTTCCGGTCGGGTTATCTGTAAATTACTCGCCGCGATCGGCGGGCCTCGTCCCTCACGTGGTTATCGAGAGAATGTCTACAGGTGGCTCCGGTCCCGGAGCCTCGCCATGCGTCTACAGCTCTGTATCAGCGAGCGTCTGTATGTGTCAAGCGGATTCCCACACAGCTGCAAACATGCATAAATAAAATCATAAATAACCTCAGAGTCAGCAATGAAAATGACAAAAAACACGACAAAACGATTGGATCCATTCATGTTTATATTTGCAAGGAAGAGGGGGTAGCGCATGAGTTAAGAGCTCAGAAAGACAGATATATGGGGGAAATGATGGAAAGCAGACTTGTTTTCGTTTCAGCCATAAAACCAAACGTTGTGTGGAGAAGTACATGAGACCTTCTGTTGTGATAACTGTTGGCCCCTGTAGAGGTTTGAGTTTTTATCTTGTTCTGTGTTTATTTGTAATGTTTTTTTCTCTCGTTATAATTTTGTACTGCGTGTCTTGCGTAATATTTATTTTTATTTCAAACGTAATAAAAGCAATATTAGAATAAATAAATGTAAGCGGTTTGAGATAATGGATGGATGGAGGGATGGATGGCCAATTAGAATTACGCTCTCACGAGATTCTAATTGGGGAATTTGATATGTGTGGCGAATCCGCCAGTAGGTGGCGACATACACCACTAAGTGGCTTTGATGTGTGTGGCGAATCCGCCAGTAGATGGCGACATACACCATTAAGTGGCTTTGTCAGCTGTTGCTGCAGCAAGGCGTAGTTTGAGAGGTCGTGCCTCAGGGCCCAGACATCCACAACTTTTGCAGCTTTTGTTTGTTTGTTTTTGTGAATGGGTGGAAGCGTTGATCCAAATACTGAAATAGAATATTTATATAAATAGAACAGAATATGTAATATTCGCCATCTTCTTGTTCGCATGTAACGAGTCACTGTTTAGGTTACATCCAAATTAAGAAAACAGTGTTCTGCATGGGGATGGGGATGGGGATCTGACAACAAGACCGGGCTATTACTGATAGCTGTAAACCATTCAAAGATTTGCATGAGAGGAAGTATAACGGCTGTGCCGCCCCACGAACACGTGTCAACAAACAACGTGACGCAAAACGACTGATCCGTCAAGTGTTAACTTCAGCAGCCTACTTTAAAAAAAGGGGGAAAAAGAAAAGTCTAGTAATGAGCAAGACTGATGGTAGTTTGCTAAGGGAGGCACTTTGACACCCAGTGTTACTCTGCTTTGCAAGAAAGAAAAAAAAAGCCCAGGTTTTGGCAGCAGAAAAAACCCATATCCTCTGCAGCTGAACTGGAGTCATCGTTGAGTCGGATCGTGACTCACTCTCGTCTCTTCTGGTTTCAGATGTGAATCGTCCGGATATTACGGGCGGGAAGGGGGCAGAGGACGGCGGTACTTCCCTCAGCCTGCAGGCAGACGGACGGACAGACAGCGCCGCGCCTCATCCCGCAGACGGTCCAGCAGCATGCCATACTCCGGACGCTTCATCCTGCTCTGCATCTCATCATGGGGTAGGTCACTTCTCTTCTCCTTTCCTCTCCTTTCTCTTGACTTGGATTTTTCTTTTCTTCTCCTTCGCCCTCCCTCCCTCTTCTACCCTTTTCTTAACTTTTCCATCCTTCCTCTCTTTCGTCCTCTCCGGATTTCTCTCTCTGATGGAGAGTCACTGCTTCCAGGACTAACGGTGGGCTGTCTGAGGACGCTGCCTCATGTGATGGACTACGAGACAGCCGTGCCTCGCAAACTTCCGGATGCCTCGCGCCCACAGGGGTCGACACAGGTTGCCGCTTCTTCCTTATCTGTTACTTTCGTAGCGATAGTCAACTTCAGATTAGCGCACAGACATTCAATCTGCCCCCCCCTCACCCCCCACCCCTCACCCCCCCCCCTCTCTCTCTGTGCGTGTAGAAGTACCCCGATTCCGTTGCCTACGCTCTGGCCGCAGCGGGACAGAACTTCACCCTCCACCTGGAGAAGAACAGGTGAGAGGAACAGCGCAGGGGGCCGCCGTCTGACGTGGGTCCGAACTCGCTGTAGACAGGAGCGGTCCACACACACACACACACACACACACACACACACACACACACACGTTATTCATTATCTTTTAATCTTTCAATCGTGCGGGGTTTATGTGGCTGACAATGTGTGGTTTTGATTTTAATTCCAGAAATCTTCTGGGAGAGAATTTTGCACTGACCTATTATTCTGAGCAAGGCACCAAAGTGAGAAGTACTCCAGATCACAAGGTGATGTGCTGTTCATCCACATTAACATGGTAGATAGATACTATATATATATATATATATATATATATATATATATATATATATATGTGTGTGTGTGTGTGTGTGTATATATATTTATATATATATGTGTGTGTATATGTGTATATATATATATATATTTATATGTATTCACAGACACACACACACACACACACACACACACATATACACACACATACATATATACGTATATATGTATGTGTGTTTGTGTGTCTGTGTATACACATATATATATATATATATATATATGTTTACACAGACACACACACACACACACACACACACATATATATATATATATTAACACACACACATATATATATACACACATACATATACAAGTATATATATACGTATATATAAGTATATATATACGTGTGTGTGTGTGTGTATGTATGTGTATATGTGTGTGTATATATATGTGTGTGTGTGTGTATGTATATATATATATATATATATATATATATATATATATATATAAGAGTCAGGTTGGTAATACTGTATGCTAACACTGTATAATAGTGTGCATAACAGAATTATAACGCCCTAAATAACACAACTTTACAACTACAATGTTGGAGATACAAAGTTTCTATCGCTGCCGGCATGTTTACATGCACATCTCCATCCTTGCTCATGTTAATGGCTACTACCAGGGGGACATGTCCTGTGAAGAAAGGTGTAGTTCATGTCTTACACGCTGCCGTGGCAGCAAGAGGAATACAGCAGAAAGTGAAGAGTTATAGATGAGTCAGAGTCGTTGTGGTTAACAAACAGGTATGAAGGACGTAGCTCCTGGAAGACCTCGACCAACAGGCGGTAAACTGAGAGCCAGTTGGTGTTTCCTTGGTAGTGGCGCATCACTAATGACCTTTAACCCATCTTTCATGGATATCTGGGACTTGGGCTGGTCAAAGCGTGCATGCTGCCACCAGTGTCGATTCAGATTTAAAATACCTTTATTAATCCCCAAGGGGCAATTAAGAGGCTTGTACAGTGGGCACACAACACAACAGTGGTTACTGCTTTTGCCTCACAGCAAGAAGGTCCCGGGTTCGAACCCCAGGCCGTCTGTCCCGGGTCCTTTCTGTGTGGAGTGTGCATGTTCTCCCCGTGTCTGCGTGGGTTTCCTCCCACCATCAGAAAGACATGCATGTCAGGGTTAATACTCCTGTCCGTGCCCCTGAGCAAGGCAGTGGAAAGAAGAACTGGAGTTGGTCCCCGGGCGTTTCAGCTGCCCACTGCCCCTATACCATAGGATGGGTTACATGCAGAAGATAGATTCGTTGTAACCTAAGTGGCTTTAAACAACTAAGACATCAAAGCACACGATACAATACAATACAACACAATACAATACAATGCAATACAATACAATACAACACAATACAACACAATACAATACAATACAATACAACACAACACAACACAACACAACACAATACAATACAATGCAACGCAACACAACACAATACAGTACAATACAATACAGTACAATGCAATACAATACAATACAACACAACACAACACAACACAATACAATACAATACAATACAATACTATACAATACAATAAAATACAATACAATACAATACAATAGAATGCAATACAATACAATACAATACAACACAATAGAATGCAATACAACACAACACAACACAATACAATACAATACTATACAATACAATAAAATACAATACAATACAATACAATACAATACAATACTATACAATACAATAAAATACAATACAATGCAATACAATACAATACAACACAATACAATACAATGCAATACAATACAATACAGTACAATGCAATACAACACAATACAATACAATACAATACAATACAATGCAATACAATACAATACAGTACAATGCAATACAATACAATACAATACAATACAACACAATACAATGCAATACAATACAATACAATACAGTACAATGCAATACAACACAATACAATACAATACAACACAATACAATACAATACAACACAATACAACACAATACAATACAACACAACACAATACAATACAACACAATACAATACAACACAACACAATACAATACAATACAAGGCAATGCAAGACACTGTGCACCACAAGATGCCGCTTGATAAGACATTACACGACACAACACCATAGAGCAGGACAACAATAACAGTCGGTTGGTTGGAATTCAGGAGCGTTTCCGGAGCTTTAAATGCAGCACGACTGCAGCAACATGTGTTAGAAATCCTCCACCCAGATGAGTCAGTGAAGGTATTCAGGTGGAGAGAAATTTGTTTTGCTCTTAGCTATGCCAGCAAGGTCCATTTTGTTGTTAGTCTATGGCACAGTCAGGTTGCTGTTTATAAGCTCGCACTGCCGGCCAGGCGTTATAAACCAGAGGGCTGCTCGTCCTCGTAGCCTTCTGTTACCAGGACCAGTCACAGTGTGCAGAAACCACACAACATGAAGTTGTGAGGTGTGTAGTATAAGCTGCAGCGTTAGCGGGCCTACACGTTGACGTGGAGCCTCGTGGTGTCATGGATCTAAGGTGGAGGACGCCATAGTCAGTCTCATCCCCTTCTGCTCTCCAACAACAAGCTAGGTTTACTTTCTACAGGGGACAAATATCCCCAAGACTTACACCATATCCTCTGTGTTAGTGACGCTGTTTAAAGCCTCCAAATAGCTCACAAGTTGGCTCGGCTAGTTAGGAGACTAGGATATGCTATATAGTCTTTCAGGTCTATTTGTTTACCATACATGTCCCTGCACTGTGCCCAGCTGAGGTTTCATAATACGCTGGTATAACCTCGTGTCCAGGCTGATGGTACAGAACTCACCCTGCCGTAAGAGAAATAAGGGAAATAGGGTTAGTCAACGCAGGGCTGTTTCCTTTAAGAAGTCTGACCGCACCAAAAAAAGGAAAATGTTCAGCCTTTCTCAAAATGCATGACCTACTAACTCTTTCCATGTTATTTCAGAAGTGTGGTAAGACTTTATGCAACGCACAAAAGTAATTCAACACACACTTACTAAATATTAATGGGTAGTGGTGCAAACCTTTACTCGTCATAACGATGACTTGCACGATCTGAATGTCACTCTTTTGTACTCTTGGAACTTATAGTTCACATAAGATGGAGGCTTTTGGCACGTTTTCAAACTGGGGATCTCAGTGACCCCGATCCACATGAGAAATGACTCCTGATATAAAGATCCAGGCCCGAAGTCGAACAGAACAGAGAACGCTGTGGTTCTCCCCCAACGGGGTTACGCGTCAACACTAGCAATTCTAGAACGACCAAGGCGGTCATTTTGACCGTTTTGGATGTTCAAAGTTAAATAACTTTGGGGAAATAAAAAGACACAGGCCACAGATGCTCCTAAAGTCGCCGATATTTGCATAAAAATGAGTTTTAGATGAAAACAACCATGACCGGTCAGAATGACCGCGCGTAATTTGCGCGTCATCGGCACGTCATGTCACTATTTATGACGTGCGTCGATCGCGTCATTTCCTTCGCGACGTTCGTTGCTCTGTCCTGGAAACACGCTAGCGCCCTCCAGTGCAGAGAAATAGTCAACACTTGATTCTTGATGATGTCCAACATGTCTGGTTACAGACGCACCGTGACTCCCACCGAGGCGCTGCAGCATTTACGGGCGTTGGACAGCGGCCATTTTAAATGGTTTGAAAAATGGTATTAAAGTTGTTTAAATGTTAATTTTGGTGTTTCTTAACAGACACACGGACACATGCAATACACTAATATCTCAATTGGGTATTTATCTGGACCGAATATAGAGTTTAAAAGCCGGCGGTCATTTTGACCGCCCGTGGTCGTTTTAAGTAGGAGTGAAATCCCGGTCGTTCTAGTGCGTGAGAGGTCTGGTCTGTTCTGTGCTTGAGACGTTTAACATTTTAAGCACAAAAAAAACTGAATAAATTCAGTGTTGTCTCTCAAATGATTCATTGACAATGTTTTTCTGCCAACTCAGGACCACTGCTACTACCATGGCCATGTGGTGGGGGTGGAGGACTCCTCCAGCAGTGTGGGGCTGTGCTCGGGAATACAGTGAGTGAAGCTGAATAAACCTCTTTCATCATCGATTGTCAACACATAACCAGATTTCTCAGAGTTAGGATAATGATGAATGAACAAAAGTAGGACCAGGAAATCACATTTTGCTCTATTAATAATGGGGCCCAGTGAAAAGAGGGATCGAGGCCCTTGTTTACAGTCCAAAACATTAACCGATACCAGACTCTCAGGCTCTGCTATTAGGACCAGTAAGTCTTTGGTGGATTACATCTCCCTGACTCTACTGGAGCAACTTTTAAAGTAAAAGAGCAAAAACATTCCCCTGTTTGTCTTTGTGCATGCTCAATAACCCAGGTCAAGAAAACCAAAGAGCGCTGAATCAGTTCACTCTTCCTTCCAACTCCTTTGTTTGAACGCGGGGAGGGGACATTTCTGTCCCATTTCACGCCATCATGTGGAGGTGGACGCACCTGTTGGATGGCCAGGGCACTGTGTTGTGCAGCAGTATGATAGTCTGTTTTAATGTTGTTGTGCTGATGCTACGGTCAGATCATCCATAGTCACCATGTTATGCGGACGACACCCAGCTTTATGTCCCACTTCCTGGTCATGACACACGTGTGTTGTGGCTTGTCTCTCTGATTTTAAGTGCTGGAGTCACAAAACTTCCTCCAGCTCAATGAGTTCAAATCTTAGGTCTTTTTATTCGCCCCCCTCCCCCCAGCCTAACTGGTGAGCTGGACAAGAGTCGAGGGAACCTGTCCTCCAACATTAAGCACTCTGCCCACAATTTGGGTTTGTTTTTGAACTCTAAGCCCAGTTTTGACACACAAACCACAAGGGTAGTACAGCATGGCTTTCTCCAAATTAGGAACTTCGCAGAAGTAAACAAGTTTCCATCTCAAATGGACCTTGCAAAAATTCATCCGTGCATTCATCTCATCACGTCTGGGTTATTGTAACTCTCCCTGTATTCGGGGTTCAGTCAAAAGTCCATCTCCCGCCGCCTCCAGCTTGTCCAAAACTCAGTGATTTACTCATCGGTGATTTACTCACACCCCACGGGCCTGGCCGCTGCCTGCGCTCCCCAGGCAGGTCCTTTCCAGCAGTTTCCCTCAGCCAGCCTCCTTACCGTAGGAGCCCCACAGCTCTGGACCTCCCTACCCGAGGGAGTTAGGCAGCAACCTCACTGCCTTCTTTGAACTCACCTCCTACCACTTACTTCTACAGGAAGTCTTTTTTTTATATACTATATCCGTTGTTGCCCAGCTTTTAATTCTATATTCTTATATTTTTCGTTCATCGCCGTATTTGAACTGCTTTATCATTATCATATAACCCCTGTTTTACCGGCTCTATTTCTCCTCGTTTAAATTAGGCCCCTGTGACTTTATCCTGACCGTGTTTTACCTCGTTCTGCGGAGGGGATCTGGCATTATGTCCTATATTTTTATGGTATTTTGTTGTTTTTCTTGACTATGTGCATTATTTTATCCTGTTGTGTAAGGCACCTTGTAACGCTGTTTAGAAAGGTGCGAAATAAATAAAGTTTATTATTATTATTATTATTATTACTGTTATTATTATTATTATTATTATTATTATTATTATTATGTTAAGTTGCCCATGATGTGCTATTGGTTATTTGGTAACGTTTTACATTAAGTGCATGTAATAAGTGTTAGTAAATAGGTAATAAGGCCCTTACAAGTACTTGTAAAATGCTTATTAACAATATTATGTGTTAATAAACCCGTAGTAAGAGTTATTTAATAGGTAATAAGGCCCTTACAAGTACTTATAAAATGCTTATTAACAATATTGTGTGTTAATAAGTCCATAATAAGGGTTAGTTAATAGGTAATAAGGCCCTTACAAGTACTTATAAAATGCTTATTAACAATATTGTGTGTTAATAAACCCGTAATAAGAGTTATTTAATAGGTAATAAGCCCCTTACAAGTACTTATAAAATGCTTATTAACAATATTATGTGTTAATAAACCCGTAATAAGAGTTATTTAATAGGTAATAAGGCCCTTACAAGTACTTATAAAATGCTTATTAACAATATTGTGTGTTAATAAGTCCATAATAACCGTTAGTTAATGGGTAATAAGGACATTATAAGTCCTTATAAAATGTTATGTGTTAATAAGCCTATCATACGCGTTAGTTAATAGGTAATAAGGCCCTTATAAGCCATAACTTTTGCTTTTTGTGGCCTATGAAAACTCTTTTAACAACTTTTAAACATGCAGGTCTTTAGATGCTACACGCAAAGTTTTATGCGGATTGGAATTACAACCTAAGACGAGTGTGGAAAAGTAGGTTTTGCACAGCTCGCCAGTGGTCGAAAACGTGTTTATGATGCTGTTACTAACATTTATATAGTTAACACATAACAATGTTGATAAGCATTTTATGAGGACTTATAATGGCCTTATTACCTATTAACTAACACTTATTACATGCAAATTGGTACTGGTTATTTTCATGTGATTCTCTTTCTCTATTAAAACTATTTTCTCTATTAAAACTATTTGGTCAGTAAGTTTTCCAGAGCATGTGTGTGACTGACTATAGTCCACAGGCCCTATTAACTTCTAGGTCCACCGACAAATTCATTTTCAGCCACACCAGTAGCATTCGCCATCAACCCCCTATGCCCTCAGCCTTTTCTAATACGAACAGCTGCTCCTTCTGCTGTAAACAAATAAAGGCACTTAGTAGCTCTGGACCACTTTCTGCTGTTGCAGGCATTGGACTGAGAAACTAGAGGAGTTTGTTCCCTTTGGACTATTTTGAAGAATTTGAAGTGGATCAGGTCAATCTGGATGTCATCAGATCTACTCAAGGCTAAATACCACTAAGACTGAGCTCATGGTTGTGGCTTCCAAGGTTGGAGATCTTCTCCTTGACGTGGGTGGCTGCTCCATCTGCCCATCCCCAGAAGTCCGCAAGCTTGGTGTCATTCTGGACTCCACCCTCTCATGCAGTCACACATCAAATCTGTCACCAAAACTGCTTTCTTTCACCTCAAAACCCTCTCCCGACCCCGGCCATTACTCTCAGACTCCGTGGCAGAGACCCTCATCCAGGCCTTCATCAGCTCCCGTCTGGATTACTGCAATAAAGTCCTGTCTTGGGTACCTAGCAAAGCCCTAGAAAGGCTTCAGTATGTCCAGAATTCAGCTTGCTGCTCACCCGCACCAAGCCCTGGCAACACATCACTCCCATCCTTGTCCGCCTTCACTGGCTCAACCCTTATATTCCGTCCCGGAATCTGGGGTCCGCAGACACGGGCCTGCTTTCCTCCCCCACACCAGCCTGCGGACTTTTGGGGATAGTCTTTAGTGTGGCAGCCCCCCCCCCCTTGGAACTCTATTCCAGCAAAGACAATTTAAAGTCTACTGAAACCCAACCTTTTTACTAAGGTCTGTGGTCTGTAGTCTTCTGATCTTTGTTTGAATCTTCTTCTTCTTTTTAAATCTAGTGTAAAGCATCCTTGGCTTCCTTGAAAGGCGCTACAGAAAACTAAGTTGTTGTTGTTGTTGTTGTTGTTGTTGTTGTTGTTGTTAAGGTGCCTTTCTCCTTTGGTTTATCCTCTCTGACGTTAAAATCCTCCCTTGCGTCACAGAGGGTTTGTGCGCATGCGGGACCAGGTTTACCTCATCGAGCCTCTCACCGGCGCCGAGACGGGACAGCAGAGCGGCGCGCGCGCGCACGAGGAGGGGCTCCACGCCGTGTACAACTACAAACACTTGAGGAGGAAGAGGAGCTCCTGTTCCCATGGAAACACGGGATCCGTGTTCTACGATCACGGATCCCGCCCCTCCGGACTGTTCCAACTCGGACGTCTGGTAAGAGACCGTCCTCCACCCAAAAAAACGACCCCATGGGTCGTTTGTACAAGCAGCTTATTACGACCCGTAGTTACGTTTTTCTTCCTAATTATAAGCACGCTACTTTCCCTGTGACGATAAGCGACCTCCTCCCATAAGCTATCGCGAGAACGAATATTGATAAACGCAAAGTTTAACGTCACACAGCGGTCATAATGTCCACGCTAGCTGACTCGCTAACTTTTGGCTAACGTTGAGTTAGCTCTTATGACGTCATTCATCGGTAAACATACTGCTGTAAACTACTGATAAGACACGTTAGCCCCTAGCTAACGGGTCTGACCCTTTAGCCGAGCGGTTAGTGGCGTCGCCTTGTGGTGCAGTACATATGTCGAATCCCGCACCGGGCAAGAAAATAACCGGTTACACCGCCAATAGCGATCTTAGTTACTATACTAGACGGCGAAACAACACAAAAACTCACTGACTACATATTCTATTGTTCTCACATTGTTTTAAAAACCCACAATGCACAGAGGTGAAAAGTATCTGTGACGTATCTCCTGCCGCCGGTAGGGGCGCTAATTTAGGAAACGCTCATGTGGGTCGTATTAGAGCAGTGTTTCTCAACAGGGGGTCCGCGGACCCCTAGTGGTCCGTGGTGTAATTGCAAGGGGTCCGTGAAAATAAAATATCTTTAAAAAAAAGATCCTATGACATTTATAGAAATAGGATTATTTTACTCAAATGTGACTGAGACCTTTATCTACCTAAACTATAAAGGGTAACAGGACTTTTTTCTCTAATTACATCTGTTTCACAAGTGTAATTTATTGTATTTCAATAAGAGATCTCGCTCCCGTTTGCATTGTTAAAAGTTACTGCATAAAAATTCTGTTGTTACATATATCTGAAAGTTACTGAATACATATTCTGTTTTGTTACATATATCTGAAAGTTACTGAATACACATTCTGTGTTGTTACATACATCTGAAAGTTACTGAATACATATTCTGTTTTGTTACATATATCTGAAAGTTACTGAATACACATTCTGTGTTGTTACATATATCTGAAAGTTACTGAATACATATTCTGTGTTGTTACATATATCTGAAAGTTACTGAATACATATTCTGTTTTGTTACATATATCTGAAAGTTACTGAATACATATTCTGTTTTGTTACATATATCTGAAAGTTACTGAATACATATTCTGTTTTGTTACATATATCTGAAAGTTACTGCATAAGAATTCTGTTTTGTTAACTATATCTAAGTTGCAACTGAAAGCTCTTATTTTTGTCCCAAAGAGTGAATAAATGCTATAATGCAATTTAAAATGCAGTTTCTACTGTTTCTATCAAACTGCAACCCCCCTCCCTCAAGATCAGGTGGAGGGCTCCTCAGGGTAGATCAAAAATACGCAGGGGGTCCAGGACCCCAAAAAGGTTGAGAACCACTGTATTAGAGGACAAACGACCTATGTGGTCGTATGGGCTGGGGGACTTGCTGATGGTAAAGACGCACAATCACCGACCCCCCCCCCACACACACACTGTTGGTAATAATGTCTAACAACATGTTTAATTATCCAGAAAAGCCACTCCGAGACTAAAGCCCACACCCGGAAACCCAGAACGGTGGAGATGGTCCTGGTGGTCGACAACACTGCAGTAAGTGTTCAGTTCTTTTCTTTCTTGCTACTTTAATGACTCGCTACAGCTTCATCTGCCTATATCGTTTTCTAATATTAGCTGTGGTGTTATGAACACATACTTCTCAGTAATAACCTACTCCCTTACCACAGTTTCACTGTTACTAACTCAGCTGAATCCTCTTTCTGTTTTAGTTTAAGCGGTTTGGCAGCAAGAAGTCTGTGGAGGACAGAGCACTTATCGTGGCAAATCATGTGGACAAGGTATTTTGATGGTCACATGGATGTTATATGGACTTCCAACAACAGTAGCGATGCTCAGCCACGTACCGCGGACAGTGGCGCCCCCAAGGGGTGGCCAGGGGTGGCCATGGATACTATCCCTGGCCCCCCCGCTGCGCCCCCAAGCCACGAGTCGCATATGCAGAATATGCTTCTGATTATGCAGAATATGCTTCTATCTGATATCTTACATTAGCTGCTGTTCATTTAAATCAATAATGTATATTTTTCTGAACTCTCATATTGACAGTTTTCCACTAGCCTATACAGTATACTACAACAGCAGCATAGAATTCCCCAAATTCAGTCATGGCTTTTGGTTTTGGTGTGCCACCCCAAGATTTTCAGTGACCCCATTTGCCCCCCCCCCCTATGAAACATTTCTGGGGGCGCCACTGCCCACGGAGGGCCGTGTGTGTGTGCAGGTTTTCTGTCCATCCGAATTCTGCACCGTCAGATTTCCCTCACCTGCCCCTGAAGGCCGGTGTGGTGCTGGGCTGGAAAGAACCTGCGTGCACCTGGACCTGCACGGCGCATGCCACGTGTTTTGCTCCTGGTTTGGGATGTTTTATTCAGCACGTCATGTTT
Source organism: Lampris incognitus (assembly GCF_029633865.1). Lineage (NCBI taxonomy): Eukaryota > Metazoa > Chordata > Actinopteri > Lampriformes > Lampridae > Lampris > Lampris incognitus. Next base: position 45,204,084 of record NC_079223.1, on the reverse strand, counting down.
CATAGCCAGTGACGAAATCAAGTCCCGTGTTTATGTGCGAGCTCAAAACATTCCCAGATTTATTTTTCGTTTCGTTTTGCTTGAGTGTAACAGAATTAAGTTGTCGACGTTCACAAATATTAATCCAACGCTAGAACGACCGGGATTTCACCCCTACCCAGACCATGGGTGGTCAAAATGACCGCCGGTTTTTAAGCTCTATATGCTGTCAAGATAAACACCCAACGGAGATATTAATGCATTACACATGTCAGTATGTCTGTTAAGAAACGACCAAAATTAACACATTAACAACTTTAATGAAAAAAGGGTTTAAATTGTTTAACCGTAATGTTTCATAAGTGGTAGAAAGACAACAAAATTAAGACCTTCGGTTTTATTTCTAGGACAATATAACAGAACTAGGTCGCTCATGTTCGCAGGTATTTGAGCAGTTAAGCAAAGCCGTGACAGTATATCGGTGACGGTGATGTGTGATGGTGTCGCCCATGAGCTCGTGGTAACGGTGCCCTTCCCCGTGCTGTTCTGCCGCAGCTCTATCGCCCCGTGGGTCTCCGTGTGATGCTGGTGGGCCTGGAGGTCTGGAACGGACGCGATCAGATAGCGGTCAGCAATGATCCCGAGCAGACCCTCGAACGCTTCCTCAAGTGGCGCCAGGAGAGCCTGCTGCCGTGGACCAGACACGACAACGCCCAGCTCATCACGTAAGACCCGCACTCACTCTCTCTCTCTCTCTCTCTCTCTCTCTCTCTCTCCCCCGCCTCACGGGGCTCACCAGAAGGCGCGTTCACCTGATTCAGCCGATGTCCTTTGTGTTCCCCTTTGCTCTTTTAAACCAGAGGCGTGGACTTTGACGGATGGACCGTCGGCTTGGCCAAAACCTACGCCATGTGCACCTCAAATTCTGGAGCTGTCAATGAGGTACGCATCTCTGGAGGCCCGAAGAAGGCCTACGTGACCGAAACCTAGGGTATTTAGATTACGTGTGCAGGAGATTTATTTGGGACGGCACGGTGGCACGGTGGTTAGCGCCATCGCCTCACAGCAAGAAGGCCCTGGGTTCGAGCCCCGGGGTAGTCCAAACCTTGGAGGTCGTCCCGGGTCGTCCTCTGTGTGGAGTTTGCATGTTCTCCCCGTGTCTGCGTGGGTTTCCTCCGGGTGCTCCGGTTTCCCCCCACAGTCCAAAGCCATGTAGATCAGGTGACTCAGCTGTACTAAATTGTCCCTAGGTGTGTGTGTGTGTGTGTGGGCCCTGTGATGGCCTGGCGGCCTGTCCAGGGTGTCTCCCCGCCTGCCGCCCCAGTGGCTGCTGGGATAGGCTCCAGCATCCCCGCCACCCTGAGAGCAGGATAAGCGGTTTGGATCATGGATGGATAACGGATGGGGTTGTGTTTGTCAGCGTGAGGGTGTCCTCCTTCTTCTCCATGCACGTATCCCTCCAGTGTGTTATTGCAACAGGTTTGCCCCGAGGAGAGAGAATTTGCCCCATGCTCTACTCCACTTTCAACCTCCGACCGTCTTTATTTTCCAAGGACCATAGCGATAATGCAATAGGAGTTGCCTCCACCATTGCCCACGAGATGGGCCACAACCTGGGCTTGTCCCACGATGACGAAAGCTGCATCTGTGGCTCCATCCCGTCCTCCAAAGGCTGCATCATGGCAGAGAGTGTTGGGTAAGCTCGGCCGCCTCCCTCACACCCAAAACCGACCGACACCAAACGCCAGTACAGACTGTTACAGATCTGTCAAGTGAAGCTGATATTTTGACTTTTTTTTTTCCCCCTCATTTCCTCCCCTCTCTGCTCCCAGGTTCGTGTATCCAAAGATGTTCAGTAGCTGCAGCCAGGAGCAGCTCGACAGGTTTCTGGAGGAGGTGAACCCCGCTTGCCTGCTGGACACCCCGTCCACCGCTCGTGTCTACGGGGGACAAGTTTGTGGGAACGCTTTCGTCGAGCCAGGGGAGGAGTGTGACTGCGGCACTGTAGAGGTACCGGCACACAGAAGGCGCCCGCTGATGCAAATACACTCACACACGCACGCACACACACACACACACACACACACACACAGGATAATATAATATCTCCCCCCCCCTCCCCCCTCAGGAATGCAACAATCCTTGCTGTAATGCAAGCACCTGCTTACTGAATGCGGGAGCCAAATGTGCAGGGGGAGAATGCTGCCACAACTGCCAGGTAATGCATGCATACACACACACACACACACACACACACACACACACGCACACACACACACACACGCACACACACACACACACACACAGTTTTTATAAACTTGTGATGATCCTCATTGACTACAGTCATTCCCTAACCGTCAATCAATCAGTCAATCAGCCAATCAGTCAATCCATCAACCAATCGATCAATCGATCAAGTTGCAACCCTAACCCAAGTACAACCCCTAAATTAGACCCTTAAAGTAGTGAGGACTGGCCAAAATGCCCTCACTTTGCAAAAATGTCCTCACTCTGATGGTCACACAAATCAACCCTCACAAAATAGCTGAACAAACCCAAGCACACACGTACATATTGACTATGCGTTGTTGAGATGCGTGAAAGAGGAATTAAAAGAACTTGAGTGTCTCCGCTTCCGGCGCGGGAAGATGGCGGTGCGAATTCACGTTTGCGGCGGCTTCACCCAGTACCGTCCACGCAGTGTCTTTGTCCACGTCTGTGTCTCAGTTTGTCTTCGCTTGATGGCTGGGAGAGCTGGTGGTGGATCAGCTGAGAGAGCTTGGTCTGCTGCGCCCTGTGGGCCCAAGGACTTCGGCCCTGCGCCCACAGAGGAAACGCTGAGGGCGGTCTGACAGGACGCGGAAGCGGGGCAGGCTAAGCTAACTGCTAGCCCATACAGTCATTCTGGCTGGCGTTCGTTCTCCTGAACAGTGATTTTTTTTTCCCCGTTTAGTTTAGATATATGTGTTAGTTTAGATACTATATGTGTTAGTTTGGATACTATATGTGTTAGTTTAGATATATGTGTTAGTTTAGATACTATATGTGTTAGGTTGGATACTATATGTGTTAGTTTAGATACTATATGTGTTAGTTTGGATACTATATGTGTTAGTTTAGATACTATATGTGTTAGTTTGGATACTATATGTGTTAGTTTAGATATATGTGTTAGTTTAGATACTATATGTGTTAGGTTGGATACTATATGTGTTAGTTTAGATATATGTGTTAGTTTAGATACTATATGTGTTAGGTTGGATACTATATGTGTTAGTTTGGATACTATATGTGTTAGGTTGGATACTATATGTGTTAGTTTGGGTACTATATGTGTTAGTTTGGATACTATATGTGTTAGGTTGGATACTATATGTGTTAGTTTAGATATATGTGTTAGTTTGGATATATGTGTTAGTTTAGATATATGTGTTAGTTTGGATACTATATGTGTTAGTTTAGATATATGTGTTAGTTTGGATACTATATGTGTTAGTTTAGATATATGTGTTAGTTTAGATACTATATGTGTTAGGTTGGATACTATATGTGTTAGTTTAGATATATGTGTTAGTTTAGATACTATATGTGTTAGGTTGGATACTATATGTGTTAGTTTGGATACTATATGTGTTAGGTTGGATACTATATGTGTTAGTTTGGGTACTATATGTGTTAGTTTGGATACTATATGTGTTAGGTTGGATACTATATGTGTTAGTTTAGATATATGTGTTAGTTTGGATATATGTGTTAGTTTAGATATATGTGTTAGTTTGGATACTATATGTGTTAGTTTAGATATATGTGTTAGTTTAGATATATGTGTTAGTTTGGATATTAGTGTTAGTTTAGATATATATGTTAGTTTAGATACTATATGTGTTAGTTTAGATATATGTGTTAGTTTAGATATATGTGTTAGGTTGGATACTATATGTGTTAGTTTAGATATATGTGTTAGGTTGGATACTATATGTGTTAGTTTAGATATATGTGTTAGTTTAGATATATGTGTTAGGTTGGATACTATATGTGTTAGTTTAGATATATGTGTTAGTTTAGATATATGTGTTAGGTTGGATACTATATGTGTTAGTTTAGATATATGTGTTAGGTTGGATACTATATGTGTTAGTTTAGATATATGTGTTAGGTTGGATACTATATGTGTTAGTTTAGATATATGTGTTAGGTTGGATACTATATGTGTTAGTTTGGATACTATATGTGTTAGTTTGGATACTATATGTGTTAGTTTGGATACTATATGTGTTAGGTTGGATACTATATGTGTTAGTTTGGATACTCTATGTGTTAGTTTGGATACTATATGTGTTAGTTTGGATACTATATGTGTTAGGTTGGATACTATATGTGTTAGGTTGGATACTATATGTGTTAGGTTGGATACTATATGTGTTAGGTTGGATACTATATGTGTTAGTTTGGATACTATATGTGTTAGGTTGGATACTATATGTGTTAGGTTGGATACTATATGTGTTAGGTTGGATACTATATGTGTTAGGTTGGATACTATATGTGTTAGGTTGGATACTATATGTGTTAGGTTGGATACTATATGTGTTAGGTTGGATACTATATGTGTTAGGTTGGATACTATATGTGTTAGGTTGGATACTATATGTGTTAGGTTGGATACTATATGTGTTAGGTTGGATACTATATGTGTTAGGTTGGATACTATATGTGTTAGGTTGGATATGTGTGTTCTTGTAGTTCTTGCAGTTTTGGGATATGTGTTTTTGTCTTTGTGTCCTACTGCTGTGGGCTGGGGGGAATGACGAAGTGTTCCTGATCGTGATGAAAAACAAACCTCTAGAAATGAGCTAATAGGAAGTGACGCTATAACTCTGGGTAACTCCCCTGCCAAGTAGCAGCATCGGATGCAGTCCGCCGACAGCGTGTGGTGTGGTGTGGTGTGGTGTAGCAGGGGTTGTTGGGACTGTCCAGCAATCACAAGAGCGAGGCTGAACCCCCCCCCACCACCCCACCCCCGTCATGACACACACACCATCCCCGAGTCTCCCCCGCCGGCTGCAGGCCTGTGGTTCTGCGGCTGACCTCGCGCACGTACCCAGCACCAAGAGACCCAAACACGCCACCTCAAAACTCAAAGTTCAGCAAGTTAAAGTAAGAAAACTCCCCCCAAACAAGTGAAGTCATCAGTCAGTGCAGTAAGACATCAGAAACAAGTTAAGCTGCACTGATGTCAAAACACGCTCTCTCGTCTGACGCGTAATCTGTTAAATCCAGCCATGCGTGTCAGACAAGACCACTTGAAGCAGGTCTCCGCAGAAAGCGTCCACACGTTACCTCTACAGCCGCTCTTCTGGCGAGGAAAGGGCCGAGTTAGACAAGGCGTGATAAATATTCTTAAGTTACGATGACTAATCGCCTCTTGAGCAAGCGATTCTCGAAATGATGACAGGATGGTCCGGTGGGATTTTGGAGACGTGTCAGACTCATTCAAATTTACTGTTTTGTTATTTCCTTTTGATGTACTTACTTGTTCATTTCTGTGCGGACTCTTGCGTGGGTGGGTGTGGATCTTCTCCTCCCCTCTGCCGCGGGCAGCTCAGGGCGACGGGCAGCACGTGCCGGCCCAGTGCGGGGGACTGTGACCTGGCGGAATTCTGCACCGGTTTCTCCGCCGCCTGCCCCACAGACGCCTACGCCCAAAACGGCCTGCAGTGCAGCCGTGGGAGGGGATACTGCTACAATGGACAGTGTCCCTCACGCAGACAGCACTGCAAGAGACTTTGGGGACCAGGTACGACATCCGTTCGTCTCAGCATCAAATTTCCCTGTGGGACTTGACACCCCTTTGACCCGTCGCTTTGATTCAGGACTTGTGATGTCGCTGCCATGTTTTGTTTCCTGTGGTTTGGTTGGTTTAGATGCTGAAGTAGCCGCGGATGCTTGCTTCTACAAAGACCGAAGCTGTAGAAGGACCCTTTTTGGCCAGAGGTGTTCAGGCCAGTAAGTAATCACGACAGAAACGTGGCGTGTCTCGGTGGTAGTGGGTTGTCTTACACAACGACCGGGGTTTCACTCCTAACCCAAAATGACCATGGGCGGTCAAAATGACCGCCGGTTTTTAAACTCTATATTCTGTCAAGATAAATACCCAGTTGAGATATTAATACATTGCTTATGTTAGTATTGGGGCGAATTCGGGGGGACAACGCAACCACAGGAAGTGCCGCGGCCGGGACGCGAACCCGTGTCGCCCGCACCGCAGGCGACATCGCTAACCGCTAGACTACAGGGTCAGACCCGCCAGCCAGCGCGCCAGCGTGTCTACTAATCCAGTGTTTCTCAAACCAGTCCTCAAGGACCCCCTAATCCTGCAGATTTTCATTGTAACCCTGCATAGGTAGCCCTGCTTGTACTTACTCGACCAATCGTCTCAAAGCACTTAATTATGCAAGGTGTGCAAACTCTGACATTCATTGCTGATTGGTTGAATGACTATAAACAGGTACCTATTCAGGGTTGCAAAGGAAATCTGCAGGATAGGGGGTCCTTGAGGACTGGGTTGAGAAACACTGTACTAATCCATGCACGTTACAGTATGTCTGTTAAGAAACTAACTGACACCATAATTAACATTTTAACAAATTTAATATTACTTGTCAAGCAATTTAAAATGGCCGCTGTCCGACGCCTTTAACTACTGCAACGCCTCGGTGGGAGCCATGGTGCGTCTGTAACCAGACACGTTGGACATAATCAAGAATCAAGTTTAGACTATTTCTCTGCACTGGGGGGCGCTAGTGAGTTTCTAGGACAGAGCAACGAACTCCACGAAGGAAATGACGCGACCGACACACGTCATAAATATTCACATGACACGCGCAAACTACACGCGGTCATCTTGACGGCTCATGGTCGTTTTGGGTAGATCTTATTATAACTTTTTTGCGTGCAACTGATCTGAAACTCATTTTAATGCAAATATAGACAATTTTATGAACATTTAGGGGCGGCATGTCTGTACCCTTCCCCCCCCCTCCCACAAAGTTATTAAACTTTGAAAATCCAAAAACGGTCCAAATGACCGCCTTGGTCGTTCTCGCGATATGGCCGTGTGGCGTGGTGGGCAACCAATCCCGCTGTGGTTCTTGTTTGCAGGGATGCAGCGTGCGGCAAGCTGTACTGCGCAGGCGGCTGGGAGTTTCCCGTGACATCCAGGAAGTCCTTCGTCACGCTTTCGGGTGGGGTGACATGCAACGAGGCAACCATCGACCCTAAAGACAACTACCCAGCCGACCTAGGCATGATACCTACCGGGACCAAGTGTGGCAACGACATGGTAGGAAAGCCTCTTTCGGCTACCGTCTCTCGACCAATGAACGCTGAGCAGCATTGATGCGCGTGACCGGCCACCTCCTCCGCCAGCTCCTCTGCGACTGATCCATCTCTGTTTGCAGGTCTGTTACGAGCAGCGGTGCCAGGACATTAAAAGCATCAGGGCGTACGGGACGGAGGATTGCTCCGCCAAATGCAATGACCACGGGGTGAGACAGAAGTTGCCCTCCCCTCCCCTCCCCCCTTATCACTTTAGCAATCTGAATGACAGACTGACTGGGGCGTCTCCCTCGCAGGTCTGCAACCACGAGAAGAAGTGCCACTGTGAACCCGGATGGGCGCCGCCTTTCTGTGCCGTGGAGCTGTCGGAACTACCCGAAGGTACTGCGCGGGTGTTTCGCAGGGGGCTGCGTGCTTGCCCACGTGTCTTTATGCCCGACGGTCCAAACCTGCAGGGCTGCTATTGTGAGGGGTAGAATTCAGGGGTCCCCCTTAGTGAGGCGTCATGATGGTCAGCTAAATGACTATATATAACTATATTGTAACGCAACGTAATTTTTAGTAATACTTTATTCATTATACTTTTGACTTTATTAAGAATTATAGGGGGTGTCCGGGTGGCGTGGCGGTCTATTCCGTTACCTACCAACGCGGGGATCGCCGGTTCGAATCCCCGTGTTACCTCCAGCTTGGTTGGACGTCTCTACAGACACAGTTGTCCGTGTCTGTGGGTGGGAAGCGGGCTGTGGGTATGTGTCCTGGTCGCTGCACTAGCGCCTCCTCTGGCCAGTCGGGGCGCCTGTTCGGGGGTAGCGTGATCCTCCCACGCGCTCCTCCCACGCGCTACGTCCCGCTGGCGAAACTCCTCACTGTCAGGTGAAAAGAAGCGGCTGGCGACTCCACATGGACTCGGAGGAGGCATGTGGTAGTCTGCAGCCCTCCCCGGATCAGCGGAGAGGGTGGGGCAGCCCGCAAGAGTGGGGGTAATTGGCCGGATACAATTGGGGTGAAAAAGTGGGGGGAAAATCCACTCCCAAAAAAAGAGAAGAATTATAAGAACTGTATGTTTTTCATGCACTACAGTGGACGCAGAACAGTTCAGAGCAGGCACTTGCTGAACTTCCAGCCAAAAGAAAAAATATTCTGCACGTCAAATTGGAGTAATTTAGTTATGCGTGAATCTGACAGTTTGACCCCCCCCCCAAAAAAAGGGGGGCACGTGGCTGCTTTTTGTCAGTTTGTTTAAAAGGGAGGATGACATTTCCTTGCACCCCACCTCAGATCAACCCCGGGTCCTGGCATTGCATCTTGTCAGGGGGGGCCCCAGAATTCCCAACAGTGCTCTAGCATTAATATGTGTCCGCAGTTGTACACACGCATGTGCTTCTAATGCTGCTGTTAACACGGGGGGGGGGGGTTGTATCTGGACTTCTGTGCTCCTCCTCTATGTTCACCAGGTCTACATGAATGTATTTGAACCTACTGGTGGGCTTGAACCCTTGGAATAGGGCTTAACTTCTTGCCTTGAGCAGTCCTGTCATGTCCTATGAATATCTGCAGGAATGGATTCTGATTTCATGACATTTTCCAGTCAGTCTCGTCGTGTTGTAATGATATTACCGCAAGTTCTGGTTCCTGTCTTGATTATGTATGCTGTGTAGTGCAATGAAGGGGTATTGTTTCCATTAATGTGTGTGTGTGTGTGTGTGTGTGTGTACAGGGACAGATTTGGCTGTCGTGATCGGTGTGTCATTGGCAGTGAGTCTATTTCTTCTACTAGTCCTAGTCCTGGTTATCGGAGGTCTGGTGTGCTGCAGAAGGAAAAGGCACTCTCCGAAGAGGTACAGTGGCAAGAAACCCCTTTCATTCAGCCGTCAGTGATCACTTGCTTCATTTTCGATTATGTTTTCACTTAAAAACGTTGCCGCCATAGATATTGTAGCGAATTCGGGGGGGCGGCAGGGAACCGCTGCAGCCGAGATGCGAACCCGGGTCTCCCGCACCACGGGCGACTATGCTAACCGGTCAACTAAAGGGCCCGACCCATTAGCCAACGGGCTAGCGAGTCTAGTCATTCGTGATATTATCAAGATGTGGCTTTCTCCCCTTCTACTGTTTGATTCGAGCCTCTGTGTGTGTGTGTGTGTGTGTGTGTATGTGTGTGTGTGTCTTTACAGAATTCTCCCGTCCACATCAGGACAGTCCAACCCGTTGTTTCAGACAGTCATTACCCGGGGCAGCCCTCGTCTTGGGCCTCCTCCTCGTATCAGCCAACCCACATTTGTGACGTCTTCAGCGACTCAGGCCTGTAAATCTCTGCCGTTCGCTGCTGCCCGGACGCCAGCAGGAGGTTTTGCACCGAGCCGAGAAGCTCCACAGGTGAGACCCCCCTCTCCCCCCCCCCCCGATTCACCGTTGCACGAACATCTTAGTCACATACATAATCCCTCCATATCCCCGTATTTCTGGTGACCTTGTTAGAACTGCATACGTTTGTATTTTGTTGCCACAGTCATTGTGAATAAGATGTGGTTCTGAACTGCCTTGCCAAATTAACGCGTCACTCATTTCATTTGTGTCCTTTCCTGTCCATCAAACAGCCACCCAAGAAGGTGCAAGCCGTGTCTCGGCCACTGGAAATGAAACGGGTAAAGTGGCTCATTACTGTCTCCTCAACGTAAAGGCCTCCATGGTCAGTAGTTGACGGTTGGTTGACGATTAACTGCTTTATCTCCTTCTTCTTCTTCTTCTTTCGCTATGCCTTTAGGCTGCAGCGCCGTCCATCCCTGCATCTGCCGTCCTGAGCAAAGCAGCCGTTTTCGAGGTGAGGATGCATGCAAGCGATTTAGAATATGTCTAGCATGTTTTCAAATATTAATATTTTCAACATGCCACCAGCAAACAGAAGGTTCACATGGGGTGATGCGCAGCAGGTCTCATTATATAATGAGAAGTCATCACTATTTTTCTCATGTTTCTCAACCAGTTAGACCACTTGATTTCTCATAAACTGATTCATTCAATTCTTTTCATATTCTTTTATATTTCACCTCCTGGTTGCTTGTTGGTTCATATTTTGCGTATTGATCCACTGTTGTGCTGACTTTCTAAAAAAAATATTCTTATTCTTATTAATAGGCTAAGCCGTCACCTCCGACCAGACCCCTACCACCACTGGGAAGCAAACCGGTAAGAAATCATATGTGGAGATATCACAGCCTTCCCTGTCCTGCCCTGTGATTCCTATGACACAAACACACCCAAAGAAACTCAGCCAGACCTGGATTTAAAGTTTGCTCGTTTGTTTTCCAGTGATGCGTCTACACAATACGTTTGTCTGTCTGCTATCTCAGATCACAAAGCCAAAGCCCCCGGTGCCTCCAACAAAACCCGGCGGACTGAGTGCTCAATGGAAACACGGTCAACCGGTATGTAGTGCAGACGGACCAGGCCTGTTCCGTCTGACAGGAGCCGGAGTCAGTTAGACTTCCATCATCTTCCAGTAACAACGTGTAGCTGAGTTAGAGAGTAATACTGCAGTTAGGGACAGTTGTTGGTCAGATTTATTTGGGTTCTTCCCTATGAAAGGCCTCTGTGATAAATAAAGGGGAAACTAAAGTGCACAGTGAAACTTTCAGGTGGCATTCAGTCATTCTTAACCTCATTCCAGGCATTCAACATAAACAGGTCTTTGTGGTTTTGGACATTGTCCCAACATTTAGCGGTGTAATAAGGAAGGAGTGGTCCAGTGTTGGGGAGTTAGTCAGCACATAGCCACGCTCTGGTGCTGACTGGGACGGCTTGTGTTCAGCGTGACACACGGGGGGGGGGGGACTGGAGAGGGGGGAAAGCGTGTGCAGACATAAGGGAATGATAAGTAAAATGGAAATTTCACGAGGAGGGTGAAGCATCGCGTGTTTGTTGACGTGTTTGTTCGCCTGTTTTGTTTTTCTAGCCGGCAGGGAAAGGTGCCCCGAAGCCACCCAGCAAGCCCCGGTGACCGGAGGACCAGTCCCAACCACTTACCAACCGAGACCCTCTGACAGAGGATGCTGTATACAGCCCCATTAAGGCTGGACTAGTTGACAGAGCCACAGGGTCGAACGATGCCTTCAGACAACGTTGGCTGAAATAGAAAAGAGAACGACTCGCGGTCAATAAGTGGAAGAGCCTCTTTTTTTTTAATCACTTGTCTTCTATTTAAGAGTGGCCACGTTGTGTGTGTGGAATCGGTATGTAAATGGCCTACTCTCGCAAATGTGATCGTGCATTTTTTTTTCAAGGGAACATTCTTTTTTTTTTCTGTCTTAATCTTTGGGATTAGGAAAAAGAAAAAAAAGCCTCGTGTAGCACTTGCACTATTTAAAATGGCAAATTTGCTTAATGATGCTATTTACTGTCATTTTCCGCATTATTTGGTACTAATTTATGAGAAATCATGTTTTTTTTGTGTTTTTTTTTATCTGTAGCCATCATTTCAGTTAATAGGGGGTTGGCGCGGTTTTTGGACCGGCCTTAAAACTTGGAACACCCCTGTGTCTTTTTTGGGGAGCACAGCTGATGCGAAATGTATTTTTTTTTACGCGGTGTCACGTGACTAATTGTTGAATGAGAGTAATTGAAGACGAATGTCATTTCTTCAGTGTCAAATGGTAACGATTATTATTGTTACTGTTATAACGCTAGCCTTCATTGACAAAAAAAGAACTCAGTGTAAAGTTGGGCTTTGTAGCTTTTTATTTATTGAGACTGTATCGTTTTCCTCACATTTACAATAAAGCGGAACCATGCTGATGGATGCCTCTTGTCTGTTTCGTGCTCGGTGCTGACGCGTCCGCTCTGAAGGAACACGAACGCGCATGCGCATATGCTGCCATAGACTTTCCTTTTTTCTTTTTTTTGAAACTAAACATACAACTGTCAGTCCAGTCCATTAAATGAACGCATACACGTAACGCAAACATAATAATGTCAACAAAGAGGAATGATATAAAAAGCGTACAATTAAATAACAATCAAATCAGGGGTAAAATAAAGTAACGTAGTGACGGACTTGTTTGACCCCAAACGGGAACCGCCGAGTCATGGGCTTTCCGTGTCGCCGTACCGGCTCTGGTTGCGTAGCAACTCGCCAAACAACCTGTCGCGGGGGAAGCTAGCGAGCTAAGGCTAACTCCCGAAACAAGTTGGACCTGCACAAACTGTCAGAAGTATCCGATGTGGCGGATCCCAAAACAATGGACCAGGACCTGAGTGAGGAGAAACTGCAGGATTTGTACGCATGGATAGACAAAATACCCCTGTCGAGACCCAAACGACACGTTGCGAGAGATTTCAGCGATGGAGGTAGTTGTTGTTTTGTTGTTCTTGGGCAGCGACGCGTCAGACGTTGGGTTTCTTATATGAACGTTGGCGGTGTAATTCCCGATATCCGAAAACTGAATTTCTGTTATCAGTTGGAATTTCTGATACACATAAAAAAAAAACAAGGTGGAAGTTGGATTTGGATGTAAACATTTGAGTTTCTGATATATATATAAAAAAATCATTTTCTGAGCTCGTTATAATGGCATAACTAATACTCAGCACGTGATCTAGTTATGATAGTCATACCGTGGAGCACCAGCAGCCAGTGCTACTCCCAGCTAGACTTGGTTCTGTGTGGAAGGTCGGCTCCCCATCTGTCTAAACAACAAAACAAAACAGCAACACAAAACACAGCTGCTGAACTGATCGCGGCCTTTCTACTGAAACCCTGTCTAGTGATGGCTGCCGAGGTTATAAAGCATTTCTTCCCCAAACTGGTGGAGCTGCACAACTACAGCCCTGCCAGCTCCGCTCAGCAGAAGCTCAGCAACTGGAGCATTCTTAACAGGTGAGGCTTGTGCTGCTGTTTATGGGACTGCTCGTATGGTTTGCAACTGGGGAGTATGGCTACATACATACATACATACATACACACACATATACATACATACACACACACACACACACACACACACACACATACATACATACATACACACATACATACATACATACATACATACATACATACACACACACACATACATACACACACATACACACACACACACATACATACATACATACATACATACATACATACATACATGCATGCATATATATATATATACATACATGCATGTATGCATGCATGCATACATGCATGCATACATACGTACATACATGCATACATACATACATACATAGATGAATGAGCACTGGGGTGAAGCGACATTCACTGCACACACCGCCCACATCCCCCCACACACACACGTTCTAGGTTTCTCTATTCTTGTGCCCCCCCCCATTGACTCCCATTCATTGACATCCATTCCCTAACCCTTAACCCTAACCTTAACCACGCAAACTACTTGCCTACCCTTAACCCTTACCCTAACCTTACCCTAACCCTAATTCTAACCTTAACCCTAAAACCCCTTGTATTTTGTTTTTCTTGCCCTTTTGTGTGTGTTTAAGTGGGAGAGTACTGCTGACGTCGTGTGGCTGCCGCTTCTCCCTCTCGTAGCCCCCCTTCCCAGCCACCCCTGTATGATTGTGCTATGTTTATCTGTTGTCTTGTTTCACCCCGTTTACGGTAAAGCGACTTTGAGTGTTAGAAAAGCGCTATATAAGATTTATTTATTATTATTATTAAAACCAGATCCTGACCCTAAAATAGACCCTTTTCCTTGGGTAGGTGGTTTCTGGTTTTTCTATCCTAAAGGGGCCATTTGGGCCCCACTGGGTAAGAAAAACGAGTACACACACACACACACACACACACACACACACACACACACACACACACACACACACACACACACACCATCCCCAACATTCGCAAAGAATTACAATTGGAAAAAAAAGAAAAAGAAAAGTAGTTCCCTGGACTGCAGCAGTGGGCCATGAGAACCAATTCAATCCCACCCACTCATCCTGTCCCTGGTCACTCATGTGGAACATAGCCAGCCTGTGATTTATCACTTTAGACGTCGCTGCAAACAGTTTTCTAAGAAAATTCACAAGTTCTGTTGTAACCTGTCATGTTGTTTGCAACATATCTCCTTCTGTGGTGTGGATAGGAAAGTGTTTTCCAAGCTCAATTTTCATGTGACCGAGGAGACAGTGAAGAGGATTGTGCTGAGCGCCCCAGGAGTGATAGAGCCCGTACTGTGTATCCTCAGGGAGAGGATAGACAAGAAGCTGGAGCGTACGGGGGACAATATGCTGGTGTGTCCTTGTGTGATAGTGTGTGTTTGTGGTGTAATTGCGCAGATGAGTGTCCTTCTGTCTGTTCACATGTTACATACAGAATATAGAATAGTTCATATTAGAGTTCATAAAACCATCTTACTCCCATGTGAGTCAGAAAGTCCTCGTCTTCATGTGTCAGGTGTGCGATGAAAAAAAATCTGCTAACAAGATATTCACTAATAAAATATCTTCATTTCACTTTGTAATCTCAGGATTCAGAGTACTACAACACCAAGAATGATGGGAAACTTCCTGCAGGTAAAGTACTACAATTTCTTCTTTCACTACTTTTTGCATCATTACAAAGCTACCCTTTTTTTTTCTACTACAACCTACAGACACGACTGCTTCTTACACAAATGTTGTGTTCAGATTCTTTGTCCACCAGCTGATGGACACATTTTATTTGGCATCGTGTCACAGAGCAGTTTGAAGTTACTCGTGTGATTGTATCGCCACAGAACATTTTCCCTCTGTTTTTAAGACTGGTTGGAAATGCATGGGTTGTTGCCATGTTGTAATATAATAATGGCAGTAGGACTTTATATTTTATATGTTTGCAGTGATCCCCAGACTATTTCCAGGGATTAACATCATGTAGTATTTACATCTGTAACAGAATTTCATGGCTACGCAAAGATCATTTGTGTTGCACGCCAAAATCCCTCCATATGAGGGTTTGCTCACAACTTGGCACAGAAATGGCAAGGACGTGTTATTAGCATTTATGCTGCAAGTTTTAGATGCTTCAGTGTCAAAAGCAATGTGTGTGTGTGTGTGGGGGGGGGGGCGACCTGCCGGCCACGGCCCGCTTGATGTTGGAACAGCCCATCTGATTGGGGGTTACACGGTCCCAACTGTCAATAGGCTACCTATACTGTAAAGCAGGGGCAGGAAGCGCTACCCTCGTCCTCCCCCCACCCCTTCAAGTGGATGGGTCCGTCCGTGTAATGTCAGAGGTCAAGCATGAAATAATCAAATCAAGAGATAGCGAGAGGAAACTGAAAGTTGCAACTTGGAATTGAAAATAAAGCTCGCCATTCTGATTTCTTCAGAATTGATTTCTTCAGCCACGAAATTTCAGTAAAACTCACTCCCCCCTCTCCCCAAGGTGGGAATCTTATCCAAGGGCCATGTGTCCTATTTCTACAACCTTTACCCCCAGCGGGTGAGTCAGTCATCATTAAGATTAGAGTTTGTTGGGAAAAAGAACTGCGGACCCCTTTTTCAGATGCTTTCTGGAAAAAGGCTCTGGAAGCTGTCAACTCCTCTGCTAGCTGTGCTATGCTCAGTCTCATACAGTTCACAGTAGTTCATAGACTCCATGATAGCGCGGCCAAGCTCGCCAAACTTCACCCAACCAAAGTGGATGGAAGTTGTGAAAGACGTTCTCTAGCCCCTTGAGACTTGGCCCACATGTTCTGGTCATGTCCCAAACTCACTGGCTTCTGCATTCATTTCTTAACATGATTTCAGAAATGTTGAGGTTGAGAATCTGTCCGTCCCCTCACACAGCAATCTTTGGCAGACCCCCCCCAGACGAAATCACTACAATGGCTATCCGACCTAATGTTACTGCCTTTGCCTCTTTAATGGCCCGTAGAAAAATCCTTCTTTGGAAATCCTCTCATCCACCCTCTTTTAAAGCCTGGCTACGGGACGTTTCTTTTCTACTTAACCCTCGTGTTGTCCACACATTGTGTATACTGCCCTGGTCTTAAGGGTCATTTATGACCCGCCTTCATTAAACCTCTAAATTAAAGAAACTTCATTTAATTTTAAACCCCAAATCTATTTGTGCAGGAAGAAACAACCCATCATTCATCACGAAGTGTGTGACTATCTGGGTTTTGCCTCTCCACGGTGTGGGAAGACTGCATTTAATCAATGGACACCACTCGTTTTTATAGGGTCACACATGACCCAAGACAATTTTAGTACTCTGGTGGTGTACAGCTTCCATGCAAATATCAACAAAAACAACCTTTCACTTTTTCTAGTGTTGTAGGAAAAGTCATCACATTTCAGGTTGACAAAAGATCATTTAGAGTCTTTTCTCTGCTGTCCTGGGCCTTTCTGCCCCGTAAGACATCAGAAGAGTTAAACTGGAGAAAATAAAGTTCACAGTGAGGGGCTCCTCTGACAGGTTTTGTTCTCACCGGAAGCCGTTGATTGAATATGTTGATGGCCTCCCTCCTGGCGAGGTGGCGCCATAGAAATCGGGCTTGGACTGGCCTGGGGTGAACAAATACCTTGCGGCTTGCTCACCACATACACAGCCAGCAGTTACCCAACCCCATAGAGCCCCAAAAGACCATGAACATGGCTCAGATGCTAGTACATTAGTTATTCTTTTGTTTACTCACTTTATTTGACTTTTTTACTTATCTACATTTTTTGTTTCTTTTGTTCCCCTTTTTGTGTTTATATTTAACCTTCTGTAACGTGGTTTAATTCTGTTCTGAGAAGGGGCCTGCTGGGCAGGGTAGGAGCAGTTAGAGGGGAACAGGATGAGGGTAAATGGGATGTGGGGATGTTTAAATGTTCAAAAATATCAGTCTTTCGACAGTGATTGTTCAGTTCGATTTGTTTTCCTTGAAAAAAAAGGAAGAAGAAAAGAAAAGAAAGCTAGCCTGAAACGGATCTTCTTCTTCTTCTTCTTCTTCTTTGGGCTTGTTCCGTTTCCCAGGGGTCGCCACAGCGGGTTTGATAGTTTCCATCGGTACCCTGTGAGGGCTCAGCACCGATGGTGGTTGTTGTTAACCTGGGCCTAGACCGATCCGGTATGGTCTTGTCAACCCGTATAATGATTTGGCAAAATTTTACGTCGACTGCCCCTCCTGAGTCCTGACACAACCACTATGGACTAGTGTGAAACAGATAAAGTCCCATAAAGCCAAAAGGTCCAGGAGAAAACAAAAAGAAGAAAACAAAAGAGGCTGATGCTGCAAAATGTGTCAAGTTAACACATTTGCCACTGATGAGACGTCTTCTCACCGCCTCAGGTAGGGCGTGCTATTCTGTTGTAGTCACCGCCTCAGGTAGGGCGTGCTATTCTGCTGTAGTCACCGCCTCAGGTAGGGCGTGCTATTCTGTTGTAGTCACCGCCTCAGGTAGGGCGTGCTATTCTGCTGTAGTCACCACCTCAGGTAGGGCGTGCTATTCTGCTGTAGTCACCGCCTCAGGTAGGGCGTGCTATTCTGCTGTAGTCACCGCCTCAGGTAGGTCATGCTATTCTGTTGTAGTCACCGCCTCAGGTAGGGCGTGCTATTCTGTTGTAGTTACCGCCTCAGGTAGGGCGTGCTATTCTGCTGTAGTCACCGCTTCAGGTAGGGTGTGCTATTCTGCTGTAGTCACCGCCTCAGGTAGGGCGTGCTATTCTGCTGTAGTCACAACCTCAGGTAGGGCGTGCTATTCTGCTGTAGTCACCGCCTCAGGTAGGGCATGCTATTCTGCTGTAGTCACAACCTCAGGTAGGGCATGCTATTCTGCTGTAGTCACAACCTCAGGTAGGGCATGCTATTCTGCTGTAGTCACAACCTCAGGTAGGGCATGCTATTCTGCTGTAGTCACAACCTCAGGTAGGGCGTGCTATTCTGCTGTAGTCACCGCCTCAGGTAGGTCATGCTATTCTGTTGTGGTCACCACCTCAGGTAGGGCGTGCTATTCTGCTGTAGTCACCGCCTCAGGTAGGGCATGCTATTCTGTTGTGGTCACCGCCTCAGGTAGGGCGTGCTATTCTGTTGTGGTCACCGACTCAGGTAGGGCGTGCTATTCTGCTGTAGTCACCGCCTTAGGTAGGGCGTGCTATTCTGTTGTGGGCACCACCTCAGGTAGGGCGTGCTATTCTGCTGTGGGCACCGCCTCAGGTAGGGCGTGCTATTCTGTTGTGGTCACCGCCTCAGGTAGGGCGTGCTATCCTGCTGTTGTCACCGCCTCAGGTAGGTCGTGCTATTCTGTTGTATTCACCGCCTCAGGTAGGGCGTGCTATTCTGCTGTAGTCACTGCCTCAGGTAGGGTGTGCCATTCTGCTGTGGTCACCGCCTCAGGTAGGGCGTGCTATTCTGCTGTAGTCACCGCCTCAGGTAGGGCGTGCTATTCTGCTGTAGTCACCGCCTCAGGTAGGGCGTGCTATTCTGCTGTGGTCACCGCCTCAGGTAGGGCGTGCTATTCTGCTGTAGTCACCGCCTCAGGTAGGGCGTGATATTCTGCTGTATTCACGGTATCAGGTAGGGCGTGCTATTCTGCTGTGATCACCACCTCAGGTAGGGCGTGCTATTCTGTAGTCACCGCCTCAGGTAGGGCGTGCTATTCTGTTGTGGTCACCGCCTCAGGTAGGGCGTGCTATTCTGTTGTGGTCACCGCCTCAGGTAGGGCGTGCTATTCTGTTGTAGTCACCGCCTCAGGTAGGTCATGCTATTCTGCTGTGGTCACCGCCTCAGGTAGGGCGTACTATTCTGTTGTAGTCACCGCCTCAGGTAGGGCGTGCTATTCTGTTGTAGTCACCACCTCAGGTAGGGCGTGCTATTCTGCTGTGATCACCACCTCAGGTAGGGCGAGCTATTCTGCTGTGATCACCACCTCAGGTAGGGCGGGCTACTCTGCTGTGATCACCACCTCAGGTAGGGCGTGCTATTCTGCTGTGATCACCACCTCAGGTAGGGCGTGCTATTCTGTTGTAGTCACCGCCTCAGGTAGGGTGTGCTTAAGGCCGCTGTGCCGTGCCGGGCTGTTTTTTAAGTGATGTCAGGGCTGGAGTGTTGTTATGGCTCAGCTGATAGTCGGTCTGGATCCGCTCCATACGGTGCAGGCATGCTGCCTGTCCCAGCCTGACAACAGCAGTGAATAAACCCGTTTAAATTGGCCCGGTAGCGTGAAATCCTGACTGTTAGGCCTGATGTGTGACCTGCATCAGGTCAGCTGCGAACACAGTGTCAGATGATGGGCTGTAACAAGAGCGCTGTTCATTAATGTCCAATCTCACTCGCGCTTCCACATCACACTAGGCCAGGCCTACATTAAGGAACGCTTTTGTCCATCGTCGAAACTGAGTTTATGGGTGCTTTGAGAATTACATGGTTTATTTTAGTCTTAGGGCAGCATGGTGGCACAGCGGTTAGTGCGGTCACTTCACAGCAAGAAGGTCCTGGGTTCGAGCCCCGGGGTAGTCCAACCTTGGGGGTCGTCCCGGGTCGTCCTCTGTGTGGAGTTTCCATGTTCTCCCCGTGTCTGTGTGGGTTTCCTCTGGGCTCCGGTTTCCTCCAACAGTCCAAAGACGTGGGTCAGGTGACTCGGCCGTACTAAATTGTCCCTAGATGTGTGTGTGTGTGTGCCCTGTGATGGCCTGGCGGCCTGCCCAGGGTGTCTCCCCGCCTGCCGCCCAGTGGCTGCTGGGATAGGCTG
>NC_079223.1:45076583-45179083 GCF_029633865.1 Lampris incognitus | reverse complement strand
AAAATCACAGACAGGTGAATCAGGTCATCCGGACACAACGGTTACTGAGAGAAACGTTTCATTGCTCATTTAAGTGACCTCTTCAGTCTCAACTGACCGTAGGTACCCCCACCCTTATAAACAACACAGTGGCATCACGACTGAAACCACCGGCCGGGTTCATATGCAAATTGCCGCCACTTTTCCATCTGCCAGACAATGCTCAGGATGTGGTGTGAGTCTGTGGTGGCCAGTGCTCTCCTGTTTGCTGTTGTGCGTCGGGGCAGCAGGTTGAGGGTAGCGGACGCAAACAGGCTCAGTAAACTGATCCGCAAGGCCGGTGACGTTGTGGGGGTGCAGCTGGCCTCTCTGGCGGCGGTTTCTGAGAGGAGGACGCTGTTGAAGTTATGTGCCACCATGGGCAACGTCTCCCAGCCACTCCATGACGTGCTGGTCGGACCAAGGAGTACTTTTAGTAGTAGACTCATTCTGCTGAAATGCGCTACAGAGCACCACAGGAGGCCATTCCCGCATGCAGTCATCAAACTTCGCAACTCCTCCCTCAGAGGGTCAGACGCTCGGGGGCAGTGGTCACTGGACCGCCCTCCCACTTGTTTTACCCTGTCGGGTTTGTGCTGTTTGTTTGTGCGGCAGTAGTGCAGCATCGATAGGGTTTTTATGTGCTCACATAGGTTTACATATGTTGCTCTTATTTCTATTTCATCTTCAATTTCTATTTGTTTCTGTTTTTCCTGTTTCTATTTCCTTGTTATCTTGTTCGTTTTTTCTTTGCTAGAGCGTGAGTGTCTGTAATAGGACCCAGCCCCTCGGGGATGAATAAAGCCAGTGCACAATGGCTGCTGCGGCCGTCCTTGGATGGATGGGGGAACGTCAGGTGTTGTGGGTATGGGAACAGCCGCTGATCTCCTCTCTCTCGTCCTTTTCAGATACCAGTCAGGTTGGGGACCAGATTCAGGCTCAGCCGAAAGCAGGAGAAAGGATGAAAAAAGAAGAAAAGTTGACCTCAAGAAACAGGTACTACACAAACAGTCTTGTTATCCTCACAGGTTAAGAAAACCCTTCCACTGTGTTCTGAGCTCTTTGTCTTTAACCGCAAAGCAAACCCCAGGCCTCCGTCCACTTCACCTCACACGTGGATCCAGCCGTCCATCTGCTCCTGCAGGAGAAAGAGCAGGCGCTCATGACTCTACGGGAGACTGTGGAGGTACAAAACACACACACACACACACAGAGGGAGACAGATAGAGTTTAAAATCTGCCATTGTTTGGAAAAGTAAACCGCCTTTTTGGTGTCCTGTCAGAGAAGTGCAGCGCAGGGCGTCCGGGTGGCGTGGCGGTCTATTCCGTTGCCTACCAACACGGGGATCGGCGGTTCGAATCCCCGTGTTACCTCCGGCTTGGATGGGCGTCCCTACAGACACAATTGGCCGTGTCTGTGTTTGGGAAGCCGGATGTGGGCGTGTGTCCTGGTCGCTGCACTAGCGCCGCCCTCTGGTCGGTCGGGGGGGGCCTGTTTATGGGGGAGAGGGGACTGGGGGGAATAGCGTGATCCTCCCACGCGCTACATCCCCCCTGGTGAAACTCCTCACTGTCAGGTGAAAAGAAGCAGCTGGCGACTCCACATGTATGGGAGGAGGCACGTGGTAGTCCGCAGCACCTCCCCGGATCGGCAGAGGGGGTGCAGCAGCGACCGGGACTGATCGGAAGAGTGGGGTAATTGGCCAAGTGCAATTGGGGAGTAAAAGGGAGGGGGAAAAAATCCACAAAAAAAAGAGAAGCGCAACACTGAAACCACCTGCGAGTGTGTGTGTGTGTGTGTGTGTGTGTGTGTGTGTGTGTGTGTGTGTGAGCAAGCGGCGGGGCTGTGTCAGCAGTGGTGAGTGACTCAGTGAAGACTCAGCGGACATGACTTCTTTACGTTCGGCCACAGTTTCTTATCCTCGCAGAGTTAAAAAAGGGACATGGTGGTGACCTGTGCTAAAATGTCCCATTTTCATTTTGCAGAAGAATGTGGGGGTACTTCTAGCGTGATATCATGCATCACACTGCTTAGTTGTGTTTTTGTCATGTAGATATTCATCACATCCGCTTGTTCTGAAAATGCTTACAGCTATTTTTGTGTGTGTGCGTGTGTGTTTGTGTGTGTGTGTGTGTGCGCGCACGACTAGATCCTGCAAATGAAAGTGAGCAGGCTCGAGCACCTTGTGCACCTGAAGGACATGCGCATCGAAGACCTGACGCGGCACCTGGACACATACAAAACCAAAGTCAATATGCGCTGAGATAAACCTGCACACACACACACATGCAACACGTGTGACACGTACAAACATGCAAACACACACACACACACACAGTGACAGTGCTCCATAGTAGCTCGCAGACAAACCTGCAGAAAGGAGTCGAGCTGCCGGGTCAAAGGAAGATTTAAATGGACTATATGGAGGACATTAAACTCTCCGGTAGAAGGAACCTCACCTATTTAAAAACTCACCAGCAGAATCACGTGTGTCTCTTCCCCGGTCCGACGCCGTCACATTTTCCACGTCGAGGCCGCTCCCCGCAGTGTAACATGGTCCGGGATGAAATGAACTGGAACAGCCATGTGCAACTACTGTCAAGAGTACGAAATGTAATCGCACACACCAATAACCGTAGAACGGAATGTGCTGCATCCCTGCAGAGCTTTCATCATGGCTGAAGAAAAATTAGTTTGAGTGGCTTTTCCAGCCATCCATCCATCATCCAAACCGCTTGACCTGCTCTCCGGGTCACGGGGATGCTGGAGCCTATCCCAGCAGCCATTGGGCGGCAGGCGGGGGAGACACCCTGGACAGGCCGCCAGGCCATCACAGGGCCAACACACACACACACATTCACACCCAGGGACAATTTAGTATGACTGGTTCACCTGACCTACATGTCTTTGGACTGTGGGCGGAAACCGGAGCCCCCCGGAGGAAACCCACGCAGACGACCCGGGACGAACCCCAAGGTTGGACTACTCCGGGGCTCGAACCCAGGACCTTCTCGCTGTGAGGCGACCGCGTTAACCACTGCGCCTCAGTGCCGCTCAGTGGCTTTTCTCATATTAGAATAGTGCACGCTGTAGCGCCCCCAGCTGACTGATGGGCATAATCTTAAACTGATGATTTATAAGGATTCGATTTGTTCATATATAGTCTTCACAAACACACTGTAAGAGCTAAAGGAAGGGGGGGAAATACTTTTTAACATTTACAACAACACAACAAGAAAAAGAAGCAGAAAACTACCTATCTTACTACGTATTATTGTACAAATAATGTACTGAAGACATTATAAATTATGGTCACACACAGGGAGTTCGCTAAATTGTTTAGAACAGCAGTTCAAATTAAACTGCGCCGCTGTTTGTTTTTAACAGGACCAGAAAAGCTGAACACACGAAACAATGTATCGGTATCGTGGTTCAAAATGTCGTAGCGAATTCGGGGGGCAGCCCGAGAACCGCCGCAGCCGGGACGCGAACCCCTATCTGCTGCACCGCGAGCGGCAACGTTAACCAGTCGACTAAAGGGTCCGACCCGTTAATCAAGGACCAACGTGTCTACTTATCCATGCACGTTACAATATGAAACATACTTTAGCGAATTCGGGGGACAACGCAACCACAGGATCTGCCGCGGCCGGGAAACGAACCTGTATCGCCCGCACCACAGGTGACGTCGCTAACCGCTAGACTAAAGGCTCAGACCTGCCAGTCAGCGGCCAGCGTGTCTTCTTATCCACGCACGTTACACTACACTTCGCTCAAAACAGCCAAAATAAAATACAAATCCACTAACCTTGTGCCCCTATCAGCCAGGAGCCAAACAAAATTAAATACACGCTTTCGCCAGACCCCCCCCACCCCCCAACACACTTTGACGGGGATTATTTTCGTCCGCCGGCATTTGCAAACATTTTCCCGCGCATTTATCCACTTCCTGTTTGCTTTGCGTCTCCTCGTTCCGGCTTGACATAACTGCGCATGGAGCGTCAGGCAGTATAACCGAACTTCAAAATAAAAGCGCATTTTAAGGAATTATACGCTATCGTAAACAAATACGCATGAGTACAAAAAAGAGCACTTACCAAAAGAATGCAGAATGTTAACATGAATGATTTAGAAACTCAAATTACAACACAAAGTCTATATGTCTACGTAATAGTCTAAGCATAATGACAATGGGTCAAATTCTGTACGCCAAAGGATATGATTGTGGAGAATTCTGAAGGTAGTTACACAGCCCCTAGTAATACAATCAGTTTCTGAACCGGGCGCTCCATAATGGATAGCTTGCTAAGACGCTGTCCTTCTCTTCCCAGTTTCCAGTCTCCAAGACATATCTTGACCCTTCTCACAAGTCCATCTTTATCAGTGGTAGTCTCTACAACTCTGGCCAGCCGCCATTCATTCCTGGGCAGATCATCAGCTTTTTCAATGACTATATCACCTGTTTGAAGATTTCTCCTTGCAGTGTGCCCGTGCTGTCTGGCAGCAATGTTGGACAGATATTCTTTTCTCCATCCACTCCAGAACTGTTCTGCTAGATATTGAACATGTCGCCACCTCTTACGTGCATACATGTCTTCGCTGATGAACTTACCAGGTGGTGGTAAGGCTGTGACAGATTTCATGGTGAGCAGGTGATTTGGGGTGAGGGGTTCAAGGCTGTTAGGATCATTCAGGTTGTCCACAGTGAATGATTGACTTTTTACAATAGCCATAGCTTCATAGAAGTATGTGCGAAGTGAGGCATCGTCCAGCCTACCAGGGGAGAATAACAGAGTGGAACGAAGGACACTTCTCACAGTTTTGATTTGTCTTTCCCAGACACCGCCCACATGAACTGAATGAGGTGCATTCAAGTTGAAATCACACTGCTTCTTGGCTAAAAATGGTGTCAGCCAATCAGTGTCCATATCTCTGAGGGTTTCTGTGAATTCATTCTTGGCTCCTACAAAGTTGCTGCCTTGGTCACATCTAATCTGACATACTGATCCTTGTATGGCAATGAAGCAGCGCAAGCTGATGATGAAGGAATCTGTAGACATGTCATCCAGCATCTCAATGTGAATGACTTGGGAGCAAAAACATATGAACAGCAGACTGTATCTTTTGTGTAATTTATGCCCTTGTTTGGTGAGAAATGGGCCAAAACAATCCATTCTACAGTATTTGAATGGTGGTGATGGACCTACACGTTCTGACGGAAGATCAGCCATTTGCGGTTCTTCTGTGGGTCTCCTGAGCTTCCGACATGTCACACATTGATGCATATAGGATGCCACAGCTCTTTTGACTCCTGGGATCCAGTAGTCATATGATCCGATCTCGTTAATGGTGAGGCCTTTGTCTTGGTGCCTGACCTTCTCATGATAATGAGCAATTATCAATTTGGTGATGTGGTGATCTTTAGAGATAATCACAGGGTGTTTGACTGAGGGGAGCAATGCAGCACAAAGTTGTCCTCCCACTTTGAGCAGTTTATCTTGATCTAGGTAGGGGTCAAAGGGATACAGCTTACTGCGAGATGAAAGTTGGATTCCTTTGCTCAGTGACTTTATCTCTTCAGGATACACTTGTTTCTGTAAATCCTTAATGATGATGCATTCAGCAGTCTCACGTTCCATTACTGTGCTGAGACTGTTTGACTTGTCCTTCTTGGTCTGACGATAAAGACATGCTACTGCTTGAATAGCTTTAGACCATGAAGACAACTTCGACAGACGATCGGAAAGAATGACTCACTCTGCTGTTTGTGTACTCAGTGTCTGAGCTCTTTTCACTTCAGGGTCTCCTATTGTTAATTCTTTAATGACATCTGCTGGAGTGACTGGAGGAAGCTCTTTGACAGTGACCCTGTGACACATATTGCTGACATTTGGTGAGTAGTAGCATGGTGATGAGCGACCCACAATGCTCCATCCTAGGTCTGTGTGAACTGCATAGGGTTCGTCATCTCCTCCTAGAATCACTTGTCTAGGTGCTAGTGCCCTTGAACAGTTGTAGCCTATCAAAAGACCAATCTCACAATCCTGCAGTGGTGGAATTTCATCTGCTGTTGTAGTAAGAGGATTCCATTGCCTGGCCGTTTCACAAGTGGGAATGTGGGTGCGGTTCACTGGTATGCAGTCTTTAGTGTAGGCTAGGGGAAGTTCAATGATGATGGTGGAGCTGTAACCTCTTACTCTGAGACCTGAAACCTTTTCACGCTGCATGACAGAGTCCTTTCCAGCCAGAGTGGTTAACTTAAGTCTGACTGGACATGAGTTAGCTTGTAGTTCATTGCATATTTCCTGTTCAATAAAGACGGTGTCGCTTTGGGTGTCAAGTAAGGCATAGACTAGTTTTTCAGAACATGGATTACTCTGAGAGGATACCCACACTGGCACGATCATTGAGGTGTTAACAGATGGTCCATTAGTATCCACATTGAGAGACATTGTAGTAGCGGTTTCGTGTGTGCTACTTTGGTTTGAAACTGGTGCAGTTTTATCTTTGTTCATGTAATTGTCATCATGCAGATATGTAGGATGCTTTTCTTTACAGGATTCACAGGAGTGTCTGTGACGGCAGTCTGTTGCACTGTGGCCTGGCTTCATGCAACCATAGCAAAGTTTATTTTCTTTCACATAATGTCGTCGCCTCACTAGAGACTTTGTCACAAATTCAGGACAGTTGTGAATCTGATGTTTACAGTCTCGACAGAATATGCATGTCTTAGCATTTCCCTTTGTGGATCTTTGATCCTCGTTCTCTGTAATTGTTTGAGTGTGGAGGACACTGGCCTTACCCTTCTTGTCTCTGGAGTTGCATTTCTCTGCTCTGAAGTGCGAAGAGCATAGAGGGAGGTAATTGGATTGCAGGCAATCTCAGCTTCCATTGACATGAAGGCTGCAAAGTCCTGAAAACTTGGAAATACATTAGTCTCAATTAAGGCCTGTGTGACTTAACGGTTCCATCAAGCTGCTGCCCAATCAGGTAATTTCTGAACAAGCTTCTGGTTCTCCTCACAGTCATTTAGTATGTCAAGTCCTTTAACGTGTGGTATGGCTTCTTGACATGCATTCAGGAAATCGGAGAAGCTCCTGAATCCTTCAGCATCCTTTGACCGGATCTTTGTCCAGTTCGTGAACCTTTCTCTAAATGCTCTCTGTTTAAGAAATGGTTGGCCATAACGGTGGTTGAGTTTGTTCTGTGCATCCTTGTAGGCTTCATCGTCATTTCTGGAGAAGATGCCATCAAGGATTTTTCGAGTGGGGCCACCTACGTACTTCTTTAAATAATACAGCTTGTCTGCTGAGGAGATGCTACTTTTGTCAATGAGTGACAGAAATGAGGCCTTCCACTCAGTGAACTGAATTGGATCACCATTGAACATAGCTGGCTCAGGCATGGGGAGTACTGTTGAGGGCTATGCTATCTTGGGCTGCTTGTGCAAGGTAAAGCACATCTGCCTGTGGAGGTGATGGGGATACTCTAGCCACTGGGACATTAGTGGATGGTTGAATGGAAGCTGAAGACATAGGTTGCGGTGGAGCTACACGCTGCAATGTTCCAGTGATAGGATCAGAACAACAGACACTATTATCCTGCCTAACTTCCTGTTCATACGTTACCAGTCTGACTCATGCTGTTTTTACATCCTTTTCTGCCTTCAGTCTTTCCAGCTCACGTTTGTGAGCTTCAAATTCTCGTCTCTGCTTTTCCTCAAGGAGTTGAATCTTTTCTATTTGTCTTTCCTCCAGTATCATTTCATACTCTACCCCTTTGCCGCTAACTCAGCTGCTGCATCTGCCCGTTTGGCTGCTATAATGGAACTCGTGGAGAATCTATCAAGCAGCTCACGGAGATGCTGTTTTACCCTTTCACCATCGAAAGCTCCCTTCAATGCCTGATATCCTTTCATAAGTGATTTTGACAGTGTCCTTTGTTACTGCCTCACAAGTGTCAATCCGGTGTCTTGTTTCATTGGGTGGAGTGATGTGGTCTTGAATGTCCATGTAAATGCTCATAACATTATCCTTCCCTTTCTCCGGAGCGTCAATAAGTGATATGAGTTGAATCTCAGGAATGTCCGACTTAAGCCGTTCTCTTGCCGTGCGGGCCTGCACTTTCCATTGTTCATACATATGGGTAAATCTTTCTCCCTTTTATGGGCCTCCTCCTTCTGAAATGCAAGCATCTTCTCCGTGGGATTCCGTTGGTGACCAGAGCGGCGAAGCTCCTCCCTTTCTGTTCCATTATGAGGGGCTTCCACCTGCTGGTCTGGTTCTCTACAGTTGTGAGGTAAATTTGCTGACGCTTCCATTTTTATTTTTATTTTTTCACGCAGGAGTACCACAGCTTTAGACCATCACATCAAATCCTTTCATAACAGTCATGGACGTCAATCAGAAGAATAGCAGGAAAAGCTGTTTGCTTTGATTCTCCTCATTCCGGCTCGACACAACAACTGCGCATGAGCATCAGACAGTATAATCGAATTTCAAAATAAAAGTGCATTTTAAGAAATAATACTCTAACAAATATGCATGAGCACAAAAAAGAGCACTTCCCAAAAACAATAATATAACTCACTTTAAGGTTATTTACACACGTATTGAGGGTTGCCAGCTGGGAGAGATTATGCACAACATCTATAACTCAGATGAACATTTCCAGTAAAACATCCCCTTTAAGTACTTTTCTTCAGCTCACACATGGTTTACAAATCAGCCACTGTAACGCCGAAAAAGTTAGGTCAAAACTTCCCAACATACCTTTCAAAAAGGGGGAACCCACGGGGATGATTTACTCTATGAATAGTGCAGTAAAATAGTGGTTGTGAGATCATGATTGCGAGATATTAGTGAAACACAGTTGTGCACGGCACGGCCTACATATGATGACTCTAGGATGACTGCTGTAAGTTTTTGTTTGTTTTTTGTTCGTTTTTGTTTTTTTAGAGGCATCGGTTCAGAAATGTATTGGTCTTGAAGTAAAGCCCAAAAAACAGTTCTGCAGAATCTTCGAGCTAAAATGCACATTAACAATCATTTTTCCATGTGCTTCATGCAGCTCTTCAGACAAGTGTTAAGTCATGTCATACCAGCCCAAGCATTTCTAAGGTTCATTAAGGACAAAGAGAATTAACATATAACCAGAAGAATAGCAACACAACTGCCCTCCTCCTCGCATTCGTTAGCATTCATGAACCCCCTTGTCATTTGCCACATTTATTAAATTCAACAATACTAAACGTCTGCTATCTGACGTTGTGGCAATGCAGCTCTGGTTCTCCGGCTCGGCCTCAATCTTAAGAGGAAGGTTGGGACTGTGCCCTTCACCAGGCCCCTGCGATGTCTGCTTTAAGTGACCTGAATACATGTGTAATGAGTTACGCCACATAGACCAATGTCCACTTCCGGTGTGGGAAGATGGCGGCGCGAATTCATGTTTGTGGCGGCCTCACCCAGTACCGGCCATGCAGTGTCTTTGTCCACGGCTGCGTCTAAGTTTGTCTTCACCTGATGGCTGGGAGAGCTTGGTTCGCTGCGTCCTGTTGGCCCAGGGACCCTGGCCCTGACCGGAGCTTCGCCCGAAGAGGAAACACAGTGGGCGGTCTGACAGGACGCAGTTCCAACAGTCATCCTGGCTGGCGTTTGTTCTCCTGGACACTGATTTTTTTTTTCTTTTCTTTAGTTTAGATATATGTTAGTTTGGATATATGTGGTCTTGTAGTTTCCGGATGTGTTTTTGTCTTTGTGTTGCACTGCCGTGGGCTGGGGGAAATGATGTTTCATTTCATTTCATGTGTGCAAGTGCATGAAAGGAAATGACAAAGTCTTTCTGATCCTGATTCTCAGACGCAAGTGTTTGTGTTCGAAGCCTATGAGACCATGTGGAGGATAACATGAGAGGGTTCACAGACTGATCATTTACATGAGTGACATTCCACAATACTCTGTATTATATATTTGAGAAAATAATTAGTACTCTTTGAAAATGAGTGTCTTGTAATAACTATGTTTTGTGCGACTTATGTGCCTTGACACAACCATGACCTCTAACCATTTCCCTAATAATGCTAAATAAAGAAGCTACTAACCTCTTGACTTTCCTCTACTATGTCAGCTTGAAGATTGCTGAGGAGAGCTAAAAGATGTGAAACACCAACTTCCTGTCATCTTAGCTGCTAAAAGATAGACCTGCCAAGTCATTGTCTTGGGTGTAACAATGATCCCAAGCGCTCTGCTGTCCGGAGCTTGGCTCCTGGTAGGGTCACCCAAGGCGGATAGGTCAAGGGGGAGGTTCCAGACGGAACGCGATCCAACAAAGACCTAAACGGCGGAACTGGTGGAATATGTCTTCAGGTCACACCAGCAGTGAAGGCGGATGAAGGCTGCAACAGAGGGTGGTCCCCAATCGTCTTGGTTCTCCATGCCATTGGACTCTGGCCACCCCCTGCCAAGGACCGTGTGGTGGCTGCAGGCGCATCAGCCACTCCACGTAAAAAGCTGTCATGCACAGGCGTCCTTCCATTATGCAGCTCCAGGATTGGCCTCTATGCCCACCTGAAAATCCAGAGGGACCCAGAGGGAAGACGGTCATACTCGACCCCGAGTGACTACTGATGATAATGATGAAGTCATATTGTCTCAGTGGGGTCTGCCTGGGGGTCTCAATGCCTAGCTTTGTCGTATTGCACCAGATAAGACCCAGTATCCCTGTCAGTCTTTATCTGTTGGTGTGTTGTCTTTGATCGTGGGTGTGAAAGCAGTCAGACAACCTGCTGGTCCATATCAGGGGTGCCAGATGTCGACCACCTGGGTATTGGTCTTTGTGACTTGAGATGTGATTGCAGATTATCTTCACACCAGCCACTCGCCAGCACCCAGCTCAAAGCAGCATATCACAGTTACGCCTACCTGATGTCACTTCATCAGCTGATAAAATCACAGACATCACTGACCCACTTCAGTTTGCTTTTCAGTCATTCTAGATGGATAACTATAAATTGGCAAATTAATCTCTTGGAAAAGCACGACAAAGAACACAGAAAAATATATTTGTGTACTTTAGCATCCGGATGTGGGCCACTTCGGGCAATGGTGCGGCACTGATGGCCTTCTTCTGGCCCTGACAAAATGGATGTGAGCCTGAAGTGGCCCACATGTATAATAGCAAATATGGTCCAAATATGCCAAATCAAATGTGGTCCTTTTTTGGCAAAGATGCGGTGCTCTCGGCAACATGTAATCTGGATGTGACCCTGAAGTGGCCCGTGTGGTAAATGGTGAATACGGCCCAAATATCACAAAACAAATATGGGCCACCTTTGGCAAATATGGGGCACATGCAGCATTGCTATGGCTTGGTTCTGGCCCAGATCTGCCGAACAGGACCACCCAAGTGCCATCATTCCACGCCGTATATGGGCCAGATGAAAGTGTCGGGTGTGGGACGGGTCCAGGCCACAGTCATTTTGCTATCTGGGGGGGGGGGGGTCACTGTCCTTAAGGTAGTGTGATTTCTGATCCACTGGCAAAACCAAAGTTGGCAAATGACATTGTACTAATTAATAACCAGGACATGGGGATTTTCTTTACTCATTGCAAGACAGATATACAAAGCAATCGTGATAGATCAGGGAAGGAAAAACCATAACAGGCACTTAGGTACGGTGCATAAAAGACAAAGTATGATGTGACTCCAAACATAATACACTAAACATACCTTTAAAGGTGAAAAATTACAAGAATTATAGCATGAGCGTGTTGGTACAGGCATTAACAACAGATGTGCAAAGTACTACAGGGTTGATTAAATGGCAAAAAAGGCCTAAGTGGCCGATGTGCAAAACAAAATGTGGCTGATAGATAACCTGAGTAGTACAACGGATCGCCACCTTGACGTCGTGGAGAAGCTTGCGTGTAACAATGATCCCAAGAACTATGCTGTCCGGATCGTGGCTCCTGGTAGGGTCACTCAAGGCGGATAGGTCAAGGGGGAATTTCCAGATGAAGCGCGATCCAACGAAGACCTCAACGGCTGAACTGGCAGAAGACGTCTTCAGGTCACAGCGGCAGTGAAGGCGAATGAAGGCCGCAACAGAGGGTGGTCCCCAACTGTCTTGGTTCTCCATGCCATTGGATTCTGGCCACCCCCTGCCAAGGACCGTGTGGTGGCTGCAGGCGCATCAGCCTCTCCACGTAAAAAGCTGTCACGTGCAGGCGTCCTCCCATTACGCGGCTCCAGCATTGACCGCTATGCCCACCTGAGGACCCTGAGGGACCCAGAGGGAGGATGGTCAGACTTGACCCCGAGCGACCGCCGAAGATGATGATGACCAGTACAACGGAGGCCAGAAGCAGAAAACAAAAGGCTAATCTACCAAAACAAATGCCTCAGTGAGTCAAAAGACCCACAATGGTGCTGGCTCACTTTATGACCCCTCGTCAGACCTGAAGATCTGAGAGCAGTGGCTCCCAAACCGCATGTGGGCCCAGCAGGGTGCCAGGCATGTCCACAATAAACCTACTTTGTGAAGAGACAGGGGGAAAAAAAGGCACACTTAATTTATTTTCTTTTTAGTAATATAGTTTTATTTAGATGAAAAGAAAGAAAACGTTTATTTCCATACATTTTGACTCAATGCAAACGATACCATGATTTAATCGTATTAAAAAAAAATCACTAAAATCATATTTAATGTTGACATGTCCGCTTCATCTGATCATCAGAAGGCCATGTTAAAGACCGAGAAGAGCAATACTGCACTGGCGGACACTGTAGGTAGGATTGTTAATGATCTCACAGGAAATGGGGAGTTATTGCTTATTTTGACTAAACAACATAATTGTTGGGTCCCAGGCCAAACAGTACCCTCCTCAGGTGAGTCACGGCACGAAAAAGAAAGACTCAGTGATTGAAAGATTGCTCTGTCTTTATAGGGATTTAGCATCTGTGTGGTTGTGTGATTGATATGACACCAATGCCAACACACCCACACACCCACACACCCACACACACACACACACACACACACACACACACACACACACACACACACAGAGGATCGGAATGCAGGGCTGACTGTTGGAACAGAAGAGCTTTTGATTAACGTGACTGTTGCTGAATCATTGACTATCATGCTGTTGTGCTTTTTTGGGGGGGTGGGGGGGTGGGGGGGTATACACCCCTCCACACTCCTCTGCCTGCAGACCCTCCCTCACTCTCCGCCAACAGATCGGAGGGACGCCTTGCCTTTTGGCCACGGGTCGGGCCGGGGACGGGGAGGAGGAAAACGCGGGGTCATCCAGGCAGGAAGGAAAGAGGGGCACTGGACCTCACCTTGACCTCGCTTCCCCCGGGAGGGCGCGACGGCGTCAACACGCTGACACGGGTTTCTATCCCCTCGACAGCCTTTCCCCATCCGAGTAAAGACCGCATCCGTCTCAGGTTTGCAAAGTCAACACTTGGGTTGGCCACCAGAGACGGGAAAGAACCATTTCATCCTCGTTAAGCCCAACGACGAGGAGAGACAGTAGGGCCGAGCGCACATTTTTTTTGGCCGGTTTATTTACACGCAAAATGCGCGCGCGGCGTGTTCCAAGAACAAATCTCTCACAAATCTCGAGACGCAGGGTAGCCAAAGCAAAGTCCGGGGTCAGACCGAGGGCCCAAACACAAGCTCACTTCATTCTGGCAGCTGGACCTCCGTGTTATTTCTCGGCGCCAGCGAAGAAGACAGCAGACGCAAAGGATTTGCCGGTGGAGGGGCGCCAGAGGCGTGAGTGTGATGTTGAGAGGTTGAAGGAGAGGAGGCAGGCTATCGTCCATCCTTCATCCACTCGTTCGCGCAGCAGCAACACGCACAGGGGTGCAGCCTAACACGCATAAGAGGCCTCTGTGGGCCCCTTTCCTCTTTTGTCTGTCACGCATCACTTTTTTGGAGCTCTAGCATGCTGTGTACTATATGCAATCGCGGATCGTTAATCTATTTTAACCCCGCTTCACCCATCTCAACTATCTAAGTGTATCACTCCAAACTTTGATACATCTTAGGGTGCCGATGCTGACACCCACCATGTTTATTCCCCAGTAAACTCAACAGTTGTTTTCCCTCATTCCGCCTTCGCTCCCTTCCCTTCTTTCCTTTTTCTGGAACCCAGATTGGGGAAAGACTGCGTCAGCGCCCACTCGCGACAGGATTTACACGAGCCGCATTGAGAGACGCTCGTGGGGGGGGATCGGACTAAACCATTTTGGCACCTTATGTAAGGGGTGAGAGGGGCCTCCACTGTTTTCTTTAAGGCCCTCAACCGACGCACTGGGTCAGTTTTAACTGAAGTTAGGACACTAATTAGCTAGAGATAAGAATTTGCAAGCCGAAACGAACTCTTTTAATTCCAGGCTTCCCGACGCCCCGCCCCCCCCTCTCCTGGGCCCTGGTAGCCCCCCCCCTCGCCATCACGACGCCGCTGAACACGCACACTGTCTGTCATGCGTCTCCAAACGCGTCCTGCTGACCACTTGCGATCAGACGTCGTCACTCCGAAGAGTTCGTTACCGTCTACGTCACTTCCGTTACAAGGTCAAAGCGCCTCAGTCAAGCGCCGGATTCGCCACCTAGCAGTGAAAACAATAGCTAATGTTTGAGGACGTTTCAAGCGCTAACATACACGTACGGACTCTATTCCCACTGTCGAGATTGACATGACACAGTCATTTGTACTCCAACCACGTACGCTCTCCTCGCCCTCCACTTTTGCTAAAGTTGGCGCGCTGCTACCAAAACAACCGCCACTTCCGGCACCGATGACGTATTTTCCTGTTACGTTCTTGTCGGGGACGCATCGGGACGGTTTAGCGTTTGCGCTACAAAACGTGTGTAGTGGCTTGAGTGACCGGTTCACAAAACGTTGTGGTGGTCGTTTACACTTGTATTTAGCGCTGCCCACTTGTGATCCGATCGCAGTATAACTTATTTTAAATCACTTGTGATCCGATCGCAAATAAACATTTTGAATCACTTGTGATCCGATCGCAAAAAAAAAAAAAACTCATTTTAAATCCAAGTGTAAACGGGGTGATTGACCGAGTTTCCCTCCTTGGGGCTGAGCTGGCTGGCCGCGCGGAGGCCGGAACTTAAGGCCTAGGAGTCATTCTCTAGGGACAAATCATCACGCGCGCGTGCGTGCGCGTGCACACAATCTGTCCAATGAGTATTTACGACGCAGAGATATGTAGGTCAGAAGACACGGGCCACGTGGACGTTACCGTGTATGTCGTTTCTCACCATCGGCCTTCCACAGCCACGTTTGTGCGGTCTTTTTGGCCCGTACGTCACAAAAGCGGTCACGTCCTTCTTTCGCTGTAAAACAGCGCCGCTCTCACCCGTCGACTATCGGTGCCATTTACCGCAGTAAATCCTCCCGTTGGAGCCGCCGACTGGTTTTGAGGGTTTAACATGGTCGTGTCGCCACCCTGTGGCGCCTGCCTGTACTACACCACGTTGACAGCACTCATCCACACGGAGGGAGGGGGAGAGGTATCAAAATAGGCTTTATTTTACATTAAAGAACATTGTCAAAAACTTGATGAAAACATCTTGCATATAAACCTTTTAAAACAAGGAGGCAATATTTGAATTTAGCAGATCGTACAAAAGGAACTTTCACAAAATTGCTAATTATTTCCAAAAGAATCACAACCCCCACCGAGTTTTGCACCTTTATAGATAAACCCAACACCAAAGGATAACGAGAGTTTTAGTCGTCAGCTGTGATTCTGAGGTCAAGTACACATCAACACAATCTCCACACTCTAGCTAGCAGCGTTAGCCGTCAGTGGATCCTTTCTCTGAGCAGGCCAGTGTATATGCAATGTATATGTACTGTATATGTATATGTAAGCGCTCCCGTGCGCTGGCAGCCTGTGGCACTGAGCAGGTCTTCATCTGTGTCATACATTCAGCTCATCTACTGGGAGGCGAGGTGACGTGACCTTCCTCCACGTGTACACCCGCACACGCCAAAGACAAAAACGTTCTGTAAAACTCATCTTTTTGGTCATTTTAAACAAAACTGCCCACTGTCACCCTGCACTTAGAAAATACTTTTAAGGCTCAACAGTTTGAACAAACTCAGGAATTTCTGTTCACCTTAAACGCAGGGATCCTAAATGATTCTGGCCCGTGTTTCAGCAGAAACAAGGAAACCGGTCCAGAATTGTCACGCGGTACGATCACATCAGTGTTGCCTCATTTGTTTATAGACTCGTGGTTTATTAGGTTTATCCGTTACTGTACCTCTACCCATTACAAACCTGATGAGCAGGAGTCGATTTAAGAACTGAGAGAGACACTCACAGCAGTGGTTAGCTGATGCCGCTCGAAGCCTTTAAAAGATTTTAAACGTTACTCATCTCATCCAGAAGAGCTGGAAGGCAACCTCTAAAACCTCAGCTTCAACAACTGAATAATCATGACACACTGCAGAAACAGTAAGGATCACGCTGCTCCTGTAATTTTCTTTTTTATAAATACTTGCACAAACCAAAGCAATAAGCAGTACGGCCTTGTTATGACATGAACAGACTCAGATTATTCTACTGCCGAGAGGTCTTCTTATTTTCAGATGCAACAGATTTCCAATTAAAAAAAAAAAGAAAGTTGAAATTTTATGCATTTTGAATGTTAAAAAGCTGTTATGATAGGTTTAATTTCTGCCCCCCCCCCAGCAACATGGGAAGTTAGTAACACGCATGTTGTGTTTACCTTGCATAACTGAGAACACGACAGACTGATGGTACATCTTTAACTCGTTTTGTAAAGTCTTTTCCTGAGAGTTAACAAGCAACCATGCACCACGTGTGTGTTAACAGGTGTCTGGATCACCGTCAGATGGCAGAAACTTCTTCATGTACACAAGACCTTGATGAGATCTTTGTTCAAAACCAATTAGACAAGACTACACATACTGCATGACAGGGTACGTGGATGGTGTTGGCTGAAAGACTCACTTCTATGTGAATGCCAGGGAATCGATATAACGTTTTAACAGAAAATCACTTTCTTCTGCAGCCCTAAATGCTAGACAGGTTTCACAGTAGATGGCGAGGCAGGTGAAGCGCAGCCTCTCAAGAATTTCTGTGGATGACGCCCTTTGATTAAAAACGAATATTAACAAACTTACCCCCGTTCTAACACATCTAATGACCCACGACACTACAGTTTTAACATGACAACACGTACCTATTCCCAACTACAGACCCAGCAGCCCTGTTCAACTTCAAAAACCTAAGGGCACGGACTTATGCACATTTGGATTCAAGTTTTGATGGGGGGGGGGGGGGTGTGGAAGGGCCGGGCTCCTTTCAGTGTCAAATCAAACAACAACAAAAAAACAAACAAAACATTTCACAGTGACAAACATGCATCATCTGCATATTAGGCTGTGACTTGCGTGGAAAAGCCTCAAGACGAATCCTTCTGTCCACAATCTCAGATTTTGGC
Organism: Lampris incognitus; assembly: GCF_029633865.1. Classification (NCBI taxonomy): domain Eukaryota; kingdom Metazoa; phylum Chordata; class Actinopteri; order Lampriformes; family Lampridae; genus Lampris; species Lampris incognitus. The sequence goes on along the minus strand of NC_079223.1, from coordinate 45,161,555 downwards.
CAACAAGTGTAGGCAGATAGCTAAAGGCAACCCACACAAGCAACCCGTAGTAGGTGTAACCTCCCAGAGTGCTAAAAAAAGATGGCACAGAGATGACCTGTCCACATTTAAGACACAGACACTTACATATACCTTATTTAGAATTAGTGTCACCTGTCAGATTCCAGTTTAACTAAATCATAGGCAGTGATTCTCAAAGAAAAAAAAAAAAAACTTATTTCGGCATGGATCACTCATCTTGCATATAACAGACAAAAATCAATGGGGTTCAACAAGCAAAATAAAACGCCGCGCTGAATGCAAGCTCATGTAAAACAGTTGAGGCCCGTTAATGTTGGCCTCGCTGAACCTTACCGTCCCCTCCCCAGGCAGAAGCATTTAAAATGCTTTGAAATTTTCTAAGTACGGCGTTGCCTTCATTCTTAAAACATTCCATCATTTCACTTCCTGTTCCTTTTCCCTTTATCTCCAAAAATCCTCTCCACTCCCCCTCAGCCATTTAAGATTAAGACTAAAGCATGCACGGCACCCGACTTGGAGCAAAAGATATTCCACCCATAATCCATCAGTGCTCTCTCCCTCATAGATGGGACAAGCCTCGAACAGGTTCCCCTGCGCTATGCAGAGAGGCGTGGCTGTGGACTATTACAGCCCCTGTGGCTGCTCTTTATGGTCTGGGTCAGCGGTAGAGAAGGTAGGGGGGCGTCCCGACTTAGGGTGACTGTTGCTTCCTTCCACAAACATGTTAGGTATGTCCTGGCCAAAGTAGATCTTACTGTTGGCTGCAATGGCCTGGTACTTCATCAGCTCAAGATATTCTGGAGTCAACTTCAACTGAATAGAGAGAGGAAATGGTTCAGTGAGGATTTCAAGTGTGAGGAATAGATGCAGTGTGTTAAAAAGTGTGTTGGCAAGAATTTCATAGCAGCATCATCATTTACCATATTGGATTCGGCAAATTTGGCCGCAGTGTAATACTCTGCATCTGCCTTAGCCTTTTCTCTTGCCAGGAAGGCAGCATCTGAAACAGAGATGCATTGTTCATGAAACTGCGACAGACAGGCACATGACAAACCAACTGATCAGAGGCCCACGGGTACAGAGAACACTTAAAGACGAGGCCAACCATACATTGCACAGAAGATACAGAAACCAGCAAGCCAAGGGCACGAACCCTCTATCTCAGAGATCCTCTTCTCGGTCTCTTTTTCCATCACCTTCTGCTGAAAATGGATCTCTGCTACCTGGGCCAGCTTCTGAGCCTCTGTGCCAGGCAGAGAAAGAGTGGCATTAACAACTGATGCCAGGCAGGGGCTGTCACTAGGGGTTGTATGTGGATTTCTAAAAGCGCAGAGGGCCACTGCTAAAAACACAAAACGATGACTATGTGAATGAAGGCACGGCATGCTAGACTGTTGCTTTTACCAATTATGGCTTTCTTCCTTTCAGTTTCTGCTTCCTTTTCCACCACTTTCTGAGTCTGAGCAGTTATCAACAGACGAGTCTTCTCTGCTTCCCTGCACACACACACACACACACACACACAAAAAAAGAAGACAGATAAGGGATACAAATATTTGGTTCTGTCTGTTTGTATAAAGGCCCGGTGGGTGGTTCAGAAACATAATCATATACACAGTGACTAATTCACCACAAGTCAACAAACTCACATGAGTTCAAAGTTTCTTCTGATAGACTCAGGAATCTTAGGCTTGGTAACACGGACTGCCTTGAGTACAGAATTTTGAAGGAAGACAGGAAGAGAAGGAAAGCAAATTGACACAGAGGGAAAGCAATAGCTCATTAAACTGCCAAAGAATCTGTCCAGATCAACAGACTGGTATTACTGACATCAGGGCTGGTCTATTGTACTGAATTTGAGTGAATTGTGAGTTAGAAATGTCACGACAATAGTGTTTCAATAGATACCTGTATTGTAAGTCCAGGAGCCATGACGTTGAGGTCTTTCTGCAAGGCAGTCTTCAGATTCTCATCTATGATGTCTATCAGACAAAGCAGACATGTAAACAAAAACAACTGTAGCCAACCTACTCAGGAAATGAAGAGATGAAACACAACCAACATTCACTTTATTAAGACTGGGTGATACTTAGCCATAGTGCAGCTCTACTCACCAAACAGCTCAATGTAGACCTCCTGCAGAGTGTGTACACTGCAGAATTGATTGAGTTCATGGTGAATCTTGTTGAAGATCAGTGTTTTATCATAATCAGCAGTGTAGTTCTTCACTATGTCCACCACTGCAGAGACAGATAAAGAGAGAGAGAGAGACATCAAGAATGGTGGAATGTGCAAAGTCCCAAACCAATGTTCTAACATTGAAACTCATAATGACTCAAGACCAGTACTTGGTTTAGTGCTGAGGAACTGTGAGAATTCATTAAGTTCAATGTGTACCTGCTAAAGGGACCAGCATGTTAACAACCTCTATCCTGTCAAAATAGATCATCACACCTCCACTGTGAAGAAAACAAAGAGTTCAAATCAGGGACATGTTTTTACTCTGATTTATTTCATGCCTGATCAGTTATTATCATTATACTATATTATACCCGATCAGTTATTATCATTATACTATATTATACCCGATCAGTAGCTGTGCCCATGCATAAACTCACACTCACCTAGTTCCACAAGGCACATTCTTGATCTCATCAGTTTGAAGTGTAGTCTGACACACAAAGATTTAAATATGATTTGAATGCCATCCAAATACTGTCTCAAGTTCATATCAGATCTTTTCTGCATTCTTTTCATCAGTTGCCTGAACAGATAAACTGCAAACTTTAGTGCTAAATGTTCTCAACTATGAAAGGTGAGGGTACCTGCACTGATCTGAAGGTGGTGATGAAAGGCAGCATGATGTGGTATCCAGGACCATTGGGACCTGTCAGCAGTGCTCCTCCTCTGAAAGAAATAACTACAAATGATCCAGTCACTTCTAAAATCATCAGGCCATATTTGATTGCATTTTCATGAATTGCATTACAGCCCCGCATGAAGTCTAATTTGGTGTGCTGTGTTTGTATGCACCTTTCTATCCCCAGCAGAAATACCTATGTAATTCAACAAAAAAATCGCCTCTACATCAAAAAATTAGTTTGTTCGAAGATGTACCAACTTTGAGCCCACTGCAAAAGGCAATAGTGAACAGGGTACATGCATCAATTCCTAAATAGACCATTTCGTTCTGGAACACCCTAAATATCACATCTGGGTTTCTTGCAGTCTGGATACAGCCTCTTGAACATCCATCCATTCATCCATCCATTATCCGAACTGCTTATCCTGCTCTCAGGGTCATGGGGATGCTGGAGCCTATCCCAGCAGTCACTGGGTGGCAGGCAGAGAGACACCCTGGACAGGCCGCCAGGCCATCACACAGCCCCCCCCCCCCCCCCCCACACACACACACACACACACATTCACACCTAGGGACAATTTAGTACGGCCGATTCACCTGACCTACATGTCTTTGGACTGTGGGAAGAAAGCGGAGCCCCCGAAGGAAACCCACAAAGACATGGGGAGAACATGCAAACTCCACACAGAGGACGACCCCCAAGGTTGGACTACCCCGGGGCTCGAACCCAGGACCTTCTTGCTGTGAGGCGAACGCGCTAACCACTGCGCCACTGTGCTGCTCGCCTCTTGAACGTAAGTAAGAAAATTGCCTTGTGTCAAGCTTAAAACCAGAATGACTTAGTATTCCAAATTGGGGGTCGACCAATTTATCAGCCTGGCCAATTATCGGATCCAATATTCAGCATTTTTACGATTACTGGAATTGTTATTTTTTTTAACTGATTGCCGATAAAATAAATAAATATAAAAATACACTACTTTGGCTCTGATGCAGCCGCCTCTCTCTGTCTGTAATCACCACTCTGTGGGCTCGAGCAATGTCCCGCCCACAGCACTATTTGATTGGCTACATGTCTTGAGTAATCGCCTGTCAACACTCACGGCTACTGTGCCACAGACGGGCACAGAGGAACATATTTGCAGACTGGAGCAGCTCCGGTGAGCGAGTGGAACTGTGTTTTGAAGGTAAGGCAGCAGATATTGATATTATATTAACGATAATGGGATAATAGTGTTTATTTATGTAGCGATAGCTATATCTTTGAGTAACGTTGGTGCCAGTACAACTGGAACTTAATTTACAATTTCATTTAGCAGATGCTTTTATCCAAAGTGACCTACATCTGAGCGTTAATACAACACAAGCAAGCAAGGATCTAGTTAGGAGACAATGCAAGTAAGTGCCAAAAAAACTAGGTTCGAGTCCGATAGGACATAGGTGTCAACAGGCAGTGCACAAAGGCAATGCATGGGGTGCATAGAAGCGATTTTTTTTTTTAAATACCATCAGGTATGGAGGTGCTTGAGAAAGAGTTGGGTCTTTCGCTTCTTCTTAAAGATGGAGAGGGACTCAGCGGATCGAGTGGAGTTTGGTAACTCGTTCTACCACTGGGGAACTACAGAAGAGAAGTCTGATTTCGGGCCCAGTTGTGGCGGAAGTGCCAGGCACCTTTCATTGGCAGAGCGTAGTGAGCAGGACTGAGTGTAGACCTGAATGAGGGAGTTCAGGTAGGCAGGAGCAGTTTTTGTTGCCGTTTTGTAAGCGAGCATCAAGGTTTTGAAATTGATGCGGGCAGCAACTGGGAGCCAGTGGAGGGATATGAACAGCAGAGCGACATATGCTGTTTTGGGTTGGTTGAAGACAAGACGTGCCGCCATGTTCTGGATCATTTGCAGAAGTTTGAAAGTTCATGCAGGGAGACCTGCCAGTAAGGAGTTGAAGTAGTCAATGTGTGATATTACAAGTGCCTGTACCAGGAGCTGTGCTGCATGCTCAGACAGGTAGGGTCTAATTTTCCTGATGTTGTATAGGGCAAATCGGCACGACCGAGCAATCGAGGCCATGTGTACCTTACAGGTTAGCTGGTCATCAATCATGACACCCAGGTTTCGGGCACACTTTGTGGGCATGAGTTGGGTTGATCCGAGCTGAATATTGATCTGTTGTTGTAAGGATGGACTGGCTGGGATGACAAGGAGCTCAGTCTTAAGATAGGTTGAGCTGAAGGTGGCGTTCTTTCATCCATGCAGAGATATTGGCAAGGCATGATGATATCCGTGCTGAGACTGTGAGGTCATCTGGCAGGAATGATAAGATGAGTTGTGTATCGTCAGCATAGCAATGGTATGAGAAACCATGGGAGCGGATGATTACACCAAGTGAGGAGGTGAGAAGAGGAGGGGAGCGAGCACTGACCCTTGAGGTACTCCTGTGGATAATTTTAGCTAGCATATTGCGAACGTAACGTTACTCGCCCTTATGAGTTGGTGTTTTTACATTGTGGCAAGTCTGTTGCCATGAGGGGGTTTGGACAAAGGGATGTAGGCAAACATCATCGGTCACAGATATATTTATTACGACACATACATACAGACTACACGAAGAGTAGCCCGAACAAGCCACAGATCTGGCTGGCACGGACAGTTTTCTAGTCTTTCCCCAGCACAGCTTGTGCCCCTTCCCCAGCTCCACTTCCTTGTGCCAACAGCCAACTGGCAGGAGCCCCACCCGATGCACTGTGCTGTCTGTGGCCCACATGGAATTTCCCAGCCTGTATCCACAACCCAGAACTCCCCTGCGGTGTCTGTCTGCTCCAGCTCTCTCTCTCCATCCGCGCCAGCCCCCCTGTCTCTACCTCTCTTGGTCATCTGGTACATTCGCCTCCGCCCGGTATGGAGGTGGTAGTGAGGCTCCGCTTGCTATGCTGGCCCAAGAGATTACTCGGGTGGCTCAGCGGGGAGGATAAAGGCTCCGCAATCATGCCAATTCGCTTCAGATGTGTCTTCCTCCCTACTGGCACTAACAAGCCCCAACCCCACTGCCATACATATTTTATAGGTAGCTGATGGGCATAATAACATAAGCTAATGTTGAGTCTCATAGAGCTAACATGAATGCAATAGCGAACATAAACAAGTTTATTTGCTGATCCATAATTTAGCCAGCTGATTAACAAAAAAATTGACAGGTGACATTATTTCTTGCTGCTGGGAGCTCCCTGCACTTTTTATTCTAAGATCATGTTGAAAAGCTCTCTGCTTAAAGGCATTTCAATGAAATTTTGTGTTGGAGTTTGAGTAACTCTAGAATTTGACACCAACATTTTCATTATCTCAGCCAGGCAACAGACTGGAGTGGATAATGGGTTTGGTTGCATGCGCGCATGAGTTTTTTTCGACTAATCTCGCAAACTACTGGACCTATAAGCCCTTTCTTGTTTTTGTGTAGTTATGAGTGTATGATGAAGAACCTCTCGTGGTTGTGGTGATTCAAAGCCTTCAAAAAATGTTTGTTCTTGCTATTGCTGCTCGCTCTCTTCATTCAATCTCTAGCTCGCTCGACCAACACTGCCTGCTCTGAGTCAACCGTGCGCATGCGCAACTCACATCTATGGTTGAGTCAGATCTGGCAGTGATATGATCAAGACCAAAACATTATATATTCAGGTATGAGTCTTGAAAGTAAACGAGAAGTCGATTGTATTTCACAAGCCAGCAAATTGTTACACTGCTGATCTCAGCACAGAAGAACTGGAGGAACACTGGATCAACCAAAAATAATTTGCTGTATTCACCTCATCACCAAGCGGAAGTGACATAATCTCCAATGTTAAAATTCTGCTATAAAAATACAATTTCAAGAGTAGGATTAATTACAGTCACGAGCTGGAAATAATTTCAGTAGCAACAATAAAACATTTCCCATGGCTGAGCTATGTTTTCTTACCACTGTTTTATTAATGAAAGTCAGAGTAGCCATTCGCCTTGATTCATTTTATATTATTAACATGACGGTTAAACAAATTTGAAGTCTTTTCTTAACGTTGTTTTATTGCATTAGAATAAAATGAATGAGTGAATCAGGAAGTAAAGTGGATTAGCAAAGAGGAAGTGAGGGTAGCTATGAAGAGGATGAACAGTGGAAAGTCGGTTTGTCCAGATGACATACCTGTGGAGGCATGGACGTGTTCAGGAGAGATGGCAGTGGCGTTTTTAACTATACTGTTTAACACAATCTTGGAAAGTAAGAGGATGCGGAGTGGAGAAGAAGCATACTGTACCCACTTTCAAGAATAAGGTGCCGACTTTCAAGAATAAGGGTGATGTGCAGAGCTGTAGTAACTTACAGAGGTATAAAGTTTTTTTGTTGTTTTTTTGGATTCCCCCCTCCCCCTTTTCTCCTCAATTGTACCCGGCCAATTACCCTATCTTCTGAGCCATCCCAAGCTGGCCAATTGTGTCTATAGGTACGCCCAACCAAGTCGGAGGTAACACAGGGATTCGAACCAGCGATCCCTGTGTTGGTAGGCAACGGAATAGACCACCACATCACCTGAACACCCCTCAGAGGTATAAAGTTGATCAGCCACAGCATGATGATATGGGAAAGAGTCGTGGAAGCTAGTTTAAGAGGAGAGGTGATGGTTAGCAAGCAGCAGTATGTCTGTGAATGTTCTCATTCATCCGGGTCATGGTTGTCCAAAGGAATTGAATCGAGTGCAACTGGACTTGGTATATATCCGTGAAATAAATAAATAAATATTATATATATATATATATATATATATATATATATATATATATATATATACACACACACACACACCAAGTCCAGTTGCACTTGATTCAATTCCTTTGGATAAGCAGCAGTATGGTTTCATGACACGAAAAAGCACTATAGATGTGATGTCTGCTTTGAGAATGTTGATGGAGAAGTATAGAGAAGGTCAGGAGTTAGATTGTGTATTTGTGGCTTTAGAGAAAGCATATGACAGGGTCCTGAGAGAGGAGGTGTGGTATTATATGAGAAAGTCGGGACTGGCAGAGAAGTACGTAAGAGTGGTGCAGAATATATATGAGGACAGTGTGAAAATGGTAAGGTGTGCACTAGGACTGACGGGTGGGTTCAAGGTGGAGGTGGGATTACGTCAAGGATCGGTTCTGAGCCCTTTCTTGTTTTCAATGGTGATGGACAGGATGACGGATGGGATCAGGCAGGAATCTCCGTGGACTATGATGTTTGCAGATGACATTATGATCTGTAGCTAGAGTAGGGAGCAGGTTGAGGAGAGCCTTGGAGAGGTGGAGGTATGCACTGGAGAAAAGAGTAATGAAAGTCAGTAGGAGCAAGATGGAATACCTATGTGTGAATGAGAGAAAGGACAGCAGAATGGTAAGGATGCAAGAAGTAAATGTGACGAAGGTGGATGAGTTTAAATACTTGGGGTCAACTGCTCAAAGTAATAGGGAGTGCGGAAGAGAGGTGACGAAGAGAGTGCAGGCAGGTTGGAGTGTGTGGAGAAGAGTGTCAGGAGTGGTTTGTGACAGAAAGGTACCAACCAGCAAGAGTTAAAGGGAAGGCTTACAAGATGGTAGTGAGACCAGCTATGTTGTATGGTTTGGAGATGGTGGCACTGACAAAAAGACAGGAGGAGGAGCTGGAGGTTACAAAGTTGAAGATGCTAAGATTTTCGTTGGGCGTGATGAATGACAGGATTAGGAACGAGTGTATTAAGGGGACGGCTCAGATTGGACGGTTTGGGGACAAAGCAAGAGAGGCAAGATTGAGATGGTTTGGACATGCACGGAGGAGAGATGCTGATTTTATTGGGAGAAGGATGCTGAAGATGGAGTTGCCAGGCAAGAGGAAAAAAGGAAGGCCAAAGAGGGGGTTTATGGATGTGGTGAGGGAGGACATGCAGGTGGCTGGCGTGACAGAAGTAGATGCAGAGGACAGTAAGAGATGGAAACGGACGGATGATCTGCTGTGGTGACGCTTAATGGGAGCAGCCTAAAGTGGTAGTAGTAGTAGTGTTATTGCATTGGAATGAATGAAAGTCAATCAGCGGAGCGGCCATTCGCCTTCATTCATTTTATATCATGAAAACCATGATGATAAAACACATTTTAAATCTTTTAATAAGGCCTTTGAAATGATGATAGCTGGATCTCTGTCATTTAATATTAGACTTGCTTTTGTGTGAGGGTCTGCCTATGAAGCTGTGCATCCACAAACACACAGACAAAACAGATTTACTAGGCAGATTTTCTAGCTTGAACACTTCATATTAATTTGTTTTTTCCATATTTCCCGTTCAATCGACTTGCGTGCTGTGCAAAAGTCTGATAGTGGCAGGAAAAACATTGCTTTTTCTGTCTGTATTTCCCTTCTCCTGGTGGTGAGAAGGGAAAAGGGGTGGTTTGTCGCCAAGTCTGACCAACCGGAGAAGGAGAGATATGTCCGCCTGGCGGAGATCTGCACTCTACTGAGTGCACTCCTCTAGTTTTTACTGCAAATGTATATTGGTTCCAAAGATCGGCTATCAGTCTCCTTGATTACTAATGATCAGTATCGGCTTTGAAAAAACCATATCGATGAACCCCCTTTTCCAAATATCAAATATCTTTGGTATCCATGTGATCACAGTAACATGGCAGACATAAGAGGTTACAGTTAAGCATTACCTGTAATATACAGCGAGGTGTCCTTCCTCTATCCTGTGAATTGAGGAGTGCAGTAAGATGGCCATCACCCCCATTACAGATGCAACTACTGCCCCTACATGCGCCATCGTCATCCTCACCAGCACTTGCCTACACACAAATTACATATTTCAGTTGACTAGACATAATTAAGTTAATGCCATTTCATAAGATCCAGCCATAATTCAATGGATGTTACTCAACTTATCTAGGCTGTTGTCTTACTAATGTTACCTAATGAACCAATCCATCAATCAAACAATCTTTAAATAAGGTTTGCACATTAAAAGGCAGTGCAGTGAGTTTCAAATTAAACGAAAGTGCACGGACTAAAAGAATGAACCGGTAAAAGAGCAAAACAGATAGACAAACCACAAACATCTGGCAAAGCTGATGTTCTCAGGGGTTAGACGTCCCTCTCCTCTGGGGTTAGCGACACTTTTGACTCCGGGACACAAACCCGGTTCTTTTTTGTGGAAGAAATCAAATCCCCCCAGCCCCGAGACTCTTAAATGAGGAATAAGTTCACTTTAACCTTTGTTTCAGCGGGACTCGAACCCCCTTCCATCAGCTGTGGTGGTGGTGGCGAGCCTATACAACAGCATGTCACGTGATTGCGAGGGGTATTAATCTGTCACATTACTGCAGTGTTTCTCAACCCAGTCCTCAAGGAACCCCTATCCTGCAGATTTTCTTTGCAACCCTGAATAGGTACCCGTTTGTAGTAATTCAGCAGTGAATGTCGGAGTTTGCACACCTTGCATAATCAAGTGCTGTGAGACGATTGGTTGAGTACGTAGAAGCAGAGCTACGTATGCAGGGTTACAATGAAAATCTGCAGGATAGAGGGGTCCTTGAGGACTGGGTTGAGAAACACTGCATTACTGGAAGTGAACGTGGACACTGAATGTATGGAGATTCTGCAATCTGGCTGCAGAGAAACCCGCCCGGCCAAATTTAAACCGTGTCACGCACACGATCCCAAAATAGCGTGTCCGCGCATACATTAGGTCTGTTAAAACATGTGCTCATTTCTGTAGGGGAGGTTACCGTCCCGTCGCTAACCCATACATATATATATATATGTGTGTGACTAGCAAAGCTTTGCATTTGCTGAAACTCTGTCGTAGTGACACGTATCTTAGCCAGCTTAAAGTCCCAGCACCAGCCTAACACCGCTGAGCTGCTGTCCCTGTAATCTAGCTGGCACTGTTATTTCAACATTCAGGAAACGCCGAGACCTGGAGGAACCGACGCTAGCAAAGGCTGTTAAATTAGCACGTTGCTAAAACGAACCGGAACAACCGACCAGCTCGTACCCCCCTCGACAACGCAGAAATAGTGCAAAGCGCGACTATTTCAAAAATAACAAAACAACCCCCCAAGCGAACCAGTTGACAGGCCATTCGGTAGCACGCATATACGCTATCGACGTTATTTAGCTAACCGACGTTAGCCTAGCTAGTCAGGCAGCAAAGGCTAGCTATAGGATAACGTACAAATCGGCGTTTCCTCTAGCGCGATGCTAACAAACTAGCTCGCTCGTTAGCTGCCAGCCGGGTAGCCGTTAGCCGCGCAACACGCGGCTCGTATTAAACACGGGTGAAACGTGAAGTAAAAGCCACTTGTAGCGAAACATTACCCCGCAGTGGAATCTAGTCACCTCCGCTCTTCTTATCGCTCCATCCACGACGACCCATCCCCCTTCGGTATGCCGCCCACTTGCCTTTCATTCCTGATCCGCTCAGTTCCGTTTCCCAACCTGGGGGCGGAGACCCCGCACGGGGCCCGGTGACATGACAACAGGGTCGCTATGGAACCTCTCGCGCTGCTCCGGACATAACCCCCGCCATGTTCAAGAAAATGCGGGCTCCTTCCCCCGGACCTCTTGCCTATACGTTATCACCTGACTTGTGCCCCTCTGGCAGAACACGTGACTGTTCTGTAATTATGATTCTCGGCAACATTTTCTCGCTGTAAAGCCCACTTGAGGCAAATGTGTAATTTGTGATGTAAACTACTAATAAGGCACGTTAGTCCCTGGCTAACGAGCCGAGCGGTTACAATGTAACCGGTTATTTTCTTGCCCGGTGCGGGATTCGATACCGGGTGTACTGCACCACAAGGCTAAAGGGTCGGACCCGTTAGCTAGGGGTTAACGTGTCTTAATACAGTGTTTCTCAACCGGGGGTCCGCGGACCCCTAGTGGTCCGTGGTGTAATTGCAAGGGGTCCGTGAAAATAAAATATCTTTTAAAAAAAAAGATCCTATGACATTTATGGAAATAGGATTATTTTACTCAAATGTGACTGAGACCTTTATCTACCTAAACTATAAAGGGTAACAGGACTTTTTTCTCTAATTACATGTTTCACAAGTGTAATTTATTGTATTCTAATAAGAGATCTCGCTCCCGTTTGCATTGTTAAAAGTGACTGCATAAAAATTCTGTTGTTACATATATCTGAAAGTTACTGAATACATATTCTGTTTTGTTACATATATCTGAAAGTTACTGAATACATATTCTGTTTTGTTACATATATCTGAAAGTTACTGAATACATATTCTGTTTTGTTACATATATCTGAAAGTTACTGCATAAGAGTTCTCTTTTGTTAACTATATCTAAGTTACAACTGAAAGCTCTTATTTTTGCCCCAAAGAGTGAATAAATGCTATAATGCAATTTAAAATGCAGTTTCTACTGTTTCTATCAAATTGCAACCCCCCTCCCCCAAGATCAGGTGGAGGGGTCCTCAGGGTAGATCAAAAATACGCAGGGGGTCCAGGACCCCAAAAAGGTTGAGAACCACTGTCTTATTAGTAGTTTACAGTGGTATTGGGCTATACAAATACAACTGACCTGACATTGTACTTGTCAGTGATGGCTGGTACTATTTGTTTTGCATCGTCACACTGTGTTGCTCTGTTAGTCATTCTGAACACTGTAAAAACGGCAGGAAAGTAGACGCGTACAATTTCTCTCATTGACCGCACGAACGCGCGTCGTTTATTATTCTCGCACGCTCCACCCGGACAAACATGGCGCCGCGTTGCCACGGCAACGCACCAACCTCTTAAAGCGAGCGCGTCAACTTAACAGGACCAACAGGCTATGGTGAAGTATGTCCATAAGTCCATTAAGTGTCCACTTCCTTCTTACTTGGCATTGTAAAACTCAAACAAAAATAGAATAAAATAAAATACAGAATGTCATGTGGTAGTAATAATAATAATAATAATTTTCAACTTATGAAGAACTTTTCAAAACACGGTTACAAAGTCTCGCACAGAAAAAAAAACTATTTTAAAAAAAGTGAGTCTTAAGAGGAAATGTGAAAAAACAATACTGACTTGGCAAGCCTGATGTCCTCGGGCAGCCCATCCCAAAGTCCAGGGGCCGTGATGGCAAAAGCCGGGCTGACGGCAGCCCCACGCTGGGGGGCGCAGGGATTTATGGGATTGTTAATGTTCAGGTTAAAATTGTGTTTTGGTTCATGTTGTGGTTGTTGTTGTGTTGTTTGTCGGGGGGGTTGGACTCGGACTGGGTAGACGACCATTTTTTTGGGGGCGAAATAAAAGACCACTCCCGGGTCGAGCTGCCATTAAAACGAGATCTCTGCCTCTTGCCACCTTCTCTCAGGCCAGCTCGCCACGCTGGTGTCAGAAGTGGGATCTCGCTGAAAAACGGAGAGGGAGATGCACAGACTGGAGCGGGACCCTGAGCGGACCCGTTGGCGCTTGGAAAACCTGGCACGGAAAAGACGGAGCCCGCCGGGGACGGATGTTTTCCGGCCCTCCTTGATGGCTCCAGTGCACCGCGGCTCCACCGACCACTAGAGGCCAGGAGGCCCAATAGAGGGGAACGCCGGCTGTCATTTGAGGAACTATGTATTGGGTGATGGGGTCTTCGAGGACAACTGGCCCCTCAGGTGGGCGCCATGTAGCGACCGGAGGAGGCAGTCGCTCGGACTGACGGCGGCTCGAGGAGTGCAGGGGCTCGAGGGACTGTTAATGTTTGGGTTCAAATTGTGTTTTAGTTCACGTTTTGGTTATTGTCATGTTGTTTGTTTGGGGGTTCGACTTGGACTGGGTAGACGACCATTTTTGGGGGCAAAATAAAAGAGCACTGCCGGGGTCGTGCGGTGTATGGGACACGGGAGCTGCCATTAACCCACACAGCCTACAGCGAACACGTAGAACTGCTCCTCAAGGAGAAGCAAGTAATACTTGGAACACGTGAGCCACTTCAGAGGGTGCAGATACCTATTTTACATAGACGGGTTAATATAATATGTTTATTGGCCGTGAAAACTGGCTGCAACACAGGCAAAACACCGTGCCCATCGAGAGCCATCGTTTTAGCGTTTTCTGCGGGCCAAACGTCCACCGTTTAGTCTGGTAAGAGAACTTTTAAAAGAGACTTGTCATGAAAGACTATCAGCATGACCAAATCCATCTAAAGGCTACAGTATGCCAATATGCCACATGTATAATAGGCCTACACCTGGACCTTCTCCCGGCCTAGATTGACAAGATGCACAATCCTCCACAACCACCGTAGAATATAACCTTAAGTAGCGCTGTCATTACCATGCCAACATTTTTTAACAGATAATAAAATTCAAATTAAAAACAACATCATGTAAAGAGCAATAGTGTAGCGAATCCTGCCTTGAGATAAATGTGTGTCAGGGCATTCCGTGAAAGTCCTCTTTGGGAATGACAAGGAATGAAAAAATAAATATCCCAAAGCAAAGTTCAGGCAAAAACATTTAAGGCCTTTATCACATGGCTAATTGAAGTGATGATATTCAGATTTCTTTTTTTGACCCCGCACCTTTTTCCTCCCTCATTGATTGTATTTGGCCAATTACCCCACTCTTATGAGTCATCCCGGTCGCTGCTCCACCCCCTCTGCCGATCCGGGGAGGGCTGCAGACTACCACATGCCTCCTCCGATACATGTGGAGTCGCCAGCCGCTTCTTTTCACCTGACAGTGAGGAGTTTCCCCGACTGACCAGAGGAGCCCCGACTGACCAGAGGAGGCGCTAGTGCAGCGACCAGGACACATACCCGCATCCAGCTTCCCACCCGCAGACACGGCCAATTGTGTCTGCAGGGACGCCCGACCAAGCCGAAGGTAACATGGGGATTCGAACCGGCGATCCCCATGTTGGCAGGCAACGGAATAGACCGCCACGCTAGCCGGACGCCCCTAATGTTCAGATTTCTGATGTGTTTCAGTGACACACAGGCCTCCACCAGGGAGTAGTGCGCCGCAACCACAGTGGAAGAGGACAGAAGCGTTTGTAAGTAGGTGAGTAAACCACACGACCAGGTGATAACAACAACTGTAACGTGATACGTCGCCCCCTACACTAGGTACGACAAAACCGATGAGTATAGAAAATTGTGTACTGAGATATTACAGAAAAATAAAAATTAACAAAATGTAAAAACAAACACAGTAGGTCCATAGTAGAGGACAACCGTATTCAAGTATTCTGAGGTTCATCCATGGATGCACTGTGTGTATATATATTTAATTAAAAAATCAAAAAGGGAAAATCCAGATCTTCATTTAGTCCTGGACGGCTGGTTGCATTTGTTTGCGGGGTTACACTCCACAACGCTTATCATCTCATGTAGGTAATCTTCACCAGCCGACCTTAATGGCGTACTTGTCCTGCAGGTACCTCTGTGTGTGACCATTGTGGAGATTACATTAAGCACAAAAGCCTGTAAATAACATGGGCGGTAACTGATATTCCTTATCCAACACAGTACCATGACTTCACTTGAACCACAACGCTCGATGGCCACATCTGAAGTCACCTCTAGGAGCAACGATGTCCAACTGCATCGGCAGGGGTTGGAATAAGTATTCAGAACTTTTACTTAAGTAAATGTACTTAGTTACATTCCACCACTGTGCATCGGTGGGTTTAGAAAGATGGACATAAGAATGTGCTGAATAAAGCTCACTTTTCTTGACAATAGTTCTGATCCTACAAGCTTCTGCGGTGCTGTATTTGGTCCCGGTCGCTGCTCCACCCACTCTGCTGACCCGGGGAGGGCTGCAGACTACCAAATGCCTCCTCCGATACACGTGGAGTCACCAGCCGCTTCTTTTCACCTGACAGTGAGGAGTTTCGCCAGGGGGACATAGCGCGTGGGAGGATCACGCTATCCCCTCCCCACCCCCCACCCGAACAGGCGCCCCGACCGACCAGAGGAGGTGCTAGTGCAGTGACCAGGACACATACCCACATCCGGATTCCCACCTGCAGACACCAAGCCGGAAGTAACATGGGGATTCGAACCGGTGATCCCCGTGTTGGTAGGCAACAGAATAGACTGCCACGCCACCCGGACGCCCCACCTTTACAGTTTTATCTGTTTGATTTCTTCATAATTCAGCATTTTATATAACGTTTGCACATTGTTCCATATGAACCATCTCTGTATCTGGTCTAGTTTCGAGGACTCGCTATTTTCAGGCGACGTTCTACGTGACCGTCACCTTCTGGTCGTGTGATGTACTCACCTATCTACACAGGGTCCTGCCCTCATCCACCGCATGGCTGTAGGATGGGTGGGGGTACAACTCCCTTGTTGCCTGGATGAAGGTCTCCACAGGGTTAAAACACATTTGAGTCTTCTTCACATCAGCTGTGCAATGAAGGAGTTTCACTTTCCATTTTCGATCCCAGGAACAGCAACTCCGCTACTTTGACAAAATGGCTGACTTTTTGCATTTGTCCCCCCCCCCCTTTTCTCTCCAATTGTATCCAGCCAATTACCCCACTCTTCCGAGCCAACCCAGTCGCTGCTCCACTCCCTCTGGCGATCCGGGGAGGGCTGCAGACTACCACATGCCTCCTCCGATACACGTGGAGTCGCCAGCCGCTTCTTTTCACCTGACAGTGAGGAGTTTCCCCAGGGGGACGTAGCGAATGGGAGGATCACGCTATTCCCTCCAGTTCCCGCTCGCCCCCTGAACAGGTGCCCTGACCGACCAGAGGAGGCGCTAGTGCAGCGACTAGGACACATACCCACATCCAGCTTCCCACCCCCAGACACGGCCAATTGTGTCCGTAGGGACGCCCGACCAAGCTGGAGGTAACATGGGGATTCGAACCGGCGACCCCCGTGTCGGTAGGCAACGGAATAGACCGCCACGCTACCCGGACGCCGACTTTTTGCATTTGTTGATGCAAATAAAAGTCTTGAATGTCCTCAACAGTCTACACGTGGCTAGTACCTGGTCGTACTGACAGTAAACTAACTGCAGGCGGTTCAAATTAAACGAGATCTGACTGAATTTCGACGACGGTTTGATTTCCAAACGAAACACATGGCACCTATAAAACCAACACGTCTTCCTTCATTTATGGTTTGACAGCAGCAAATTCTCTCTCGACTCACAATAAAATAAATAAGTAATGTCTACAATCAATTTTGGCTTTCAAGTTTCAAACACACGCTTAAGTACAGTTACACGTTCAAGTTAAAACACGACTAGCTTCCAAGGTTTCGCTGTTTCACACCCCAAAAAGTAAACTTAACTCTAATACGTCACTGTGAAAGCTGACACCGTGCGGGACGTCAACGCTTCCAGCGAGTGTGATGTCAGTGAGGCACTCGTCAGTACATTTGGCTTATTACGCCTGGCCCGCCCTCGCAGAGCCCTCCCATCGGTGTCTACAGCTTCTGAGGTTGGGTTTGCTCCGATCCATGTCGCGTCCAACTCCAGTCCTCATCCTAGAGAATCAACAAGCATGTTTTCACCCTCTTATCGTAAAGACAAAGACCTTTTATTTATTCATTTATTGATTTCCCCCCTTTTTCTCCCCAATTGTACTTGACCAACTACCCCACTCTTCCGAGCCGTCCCGGTCGCTGCTCCACCCCCTCCGCCGATACGGGGAGGGCTGCAGACTACCACATGCCTCCTCCCCATACATGTGGAGTCACCAGCCGATTCTTTTCACCTGACAGTAAGGAGTTTCACCAGGGGGATGTAGCGCGTGGGAGGATCACACTATTCCCCCCAGTCCCTCCCCCCGAACAGGCATCCTGAGCGACCAGCGGAGGCGCTAGTGCAGCGACCAGGACACATACCCACATCTGGCTTGTCTGTAGGGACGCCCACCCAAGCTGGAGGTAACATGGGGATTCGAATTGACGATCCCCGTGTTGGTAGGCAACGGAATAGACCGCCACGCTACTCGGATGCCCCGACAAAGACCTTTATATTGTAAAATGCCCATGATAATAGGGGTGGGAATCTTTCGGAATCTCACGATTCAGTTCAAAATCGATTCTAGCTTTGGTCCATAGAGGTGTTAATTTCAGGATCTACTCCAGTCCGCTGTGCGCTAAGAAAGCGGTGTGGCAAATTATGGCATGAAGCAGACTAAAGTCTGTATAAGATGATGTAGTTATTATGTTGGAAAAAGTTATATTGGGGCATCCGGGTGGCGTGGCGGTCTATTCCATTGTCTACCAACACGGGGAATGCCGGTTCGAATACCCGGGTTACCTCCGGCTTGGTCAGGTGTCCCTACAGACACACTGTACCATGACATATACTATAGCATGAGTATATACTGTAGCATGACATATACTGTACCATGACTATATACTTTACCATGATATACTATACTGTACCATGACTATATACTGTACCATGACATATACTATAGCATGAGTATATACTGTAGCATGACATATACTGTACAATGACTATATACTTTACCATGATATACTATACTGTACCATGACTATATACTGTAGCATGACATATATTGTACAATGACATATACTATAGCATGAGTATATACTGTAGCATGACTATATACTGTACCATGATGATATACTGTACCATGACTATATACTGTAGCATAACATATACTGTACCATGAGATATACTGTACCATGACTATATACTGTAGCATGACATATACTGTACCATGAGATATACTGTACCATGACTATACACTGTACCATGAGATATACTGTACCATGACTATATACTGTAGCATGACATATACGGTACCATGACACTGTGCTGCATATCCTGGGTGGTTTCTTGCAGCAGGGCGGTCAGCTGACCCAGATAACGCTGATTCTCCTCCAGTAAGTGATGTATCGACCCGCTAGAAGATGACAGACGGGATCATCAGCAGATTCTGGTAAACATGCTGTGACATGTGTTGAGCTGTGCCACTGAGCTGCCTGTTTTGACGGAAACTTACACATCAGTGGGACCCAGAAGAGATCTCGGTGTCGGAGAGTGTGCCTGAGGGGACAACCGCCAAATACATTAGCTCCAGGATCCCACTTCCTGCTTGCATGTTTCTACTGTTACACTTCTGTTATACTTCTATCATATGAGCGCTTGTTGGAACTAAAGTGCATCTTTTGTAATCCATCCATCCACTGTGCAAACCGCTTATCCTGCTCAGGGTCGCGGGGAGAACATGCAAACGCCACACACAGGACGACCCGGGACGACCCCCAAGGTTGGACTACCCCGGGGCTCAAACCCAGGACCTTCTTGCTGTGAGGCGACCGCGCTAACCACTGCGCCACCCTTTTGTAATGTATTTTGTAACGTCATTTGTGATATACTTACACAAGTGACCTTCAGCAGGTACCAAAATTCTCGCTGTCTCTTCATTTGCATCTGCATCACTGCCGCCTCTGCGGCTTTTATGTTCTCTACCGCCCTCTCTAACTTGGGGAACAAATCAACGATGCGTTGCTTACACACCAGAATAGTACTGTGGAAGGAAGAGAGAAGAGAAAAATCAGAAAACGCGTGTCCCACCACATGTGACTCATCATCGTCATCGGCGGTCACTCGGGGTCAAGTATGACCGTCCCCCCTCTGGGTCCCTCAGGGTCCTTGGGTGGGTGTAGAGGCCGATCCCAAAGCCGCATAATGGGAGGACGCCTGCGTATGACAGCTTTTTACGTGGAGAGGCTGATGCGCCTGCAGCCACCACACGGTCTTTGGCAGGGGCCAGAGTCCAACGGCACGGAGAACCAAGATGACTGGGGACCACCCTCTGCTTCATCCGCCTTCACTGCCGTTGTGACCTGGAGACACTGTCCGCCAGTTCTGCCGCTGAGGTCTTTGTTGGCTCGTGCTTTGCCTGGAAACCCACCTTGACCTATCCGCCTTAGGTGACCCTACCAGGAGCCAAGCTCCGGACGGCATAGTTCTTGGGATCATTGGTACACACAAGCTTCTCCACCACGACAAGGAGAAGATTTGTGAATCAATAATATACTGCATTGTGTGTGTGTGTGTGTGTGTGTGTGTGTGTGCATGTAGACCAGATGCGAGGGTAAAGTACAGTACCTGAGATGAGTGTACAGATCTTTCAACACCCTGTCCTGGTTCTGAACAGTTTGCAGGATGGCCTTCACCATCTCTAAGCTATCACTGTAGCCATGTGGCGGGTCAGGACCTAAACAACGTATATCGAAATGACAATCGTCACGCCGTGAGTTCAAACACCCACCTTAACCCACACAGTAAATGTCATCTCAAAGTTGCCACCTCAAGTCAGTCGGTTAGAGCCTGTACTTACTTTTGCATTTAGCCTTCATTTGCTTGTAGAGTTCGATGGCCCTCACCTCCCTGTAAAGCAGTTCAAAACTATTATCTGTACACAACTTTTAAAAATGACCAAAAACAAAAAACAAAAAACGACAATGTACAAGCAACACCAGAGGCACTGACAACTGCTCCAAGACGTCTCCTTGTCTCCTGGCGAAGGGACTTCTCTGTAGCTCCACGATCGCCGAATGCAGAGACACGATCTCCTCGTCCAGATACCCCACCTCCGCCACCTGCAGCAGAGGAACACCGTGACGTAGCCACAGCACAGTGAAGACAGGTGCGACGGGGGTCGCCCGACCCGCGGAGCACCCGCTGTGCAGCACGGCCTTGTGATGAGACAGGAAGTACGGGTTTAATTACATTTCTTCGAGCCGAAAACATGTTGGTATTATTTCCCTAAGGTGGTAGGACGGATTGCCCCGTCAGGCACAACAAGGAAAACTAGGCCGTCTCTTCCAAGAAGGTTGAATCAGTTCACCTGGACACAACGTTGATTGACAGACACGTTTCATCATCATCTAAGCCAGTGTTTCTCAACCGGGGGTCCGCGGACCCCTAGTGGTCCGTGGTGTAATTGCAAGGGGTCCGTGAAAATAAAATATCTTTAAAAAAAAGATCCTATGACATTTATGGAAATAGGATTATTTTACTCAAATGTGACTGAGACCTTTATCTACCTAAACTATAAAGGGCAACAGGACTTTTTTCTCTAATTACATCTGTTTCACAAGTGTAATCTATTGTATTTTAATAAGAGATCTCGCTCCCGTTTGCATTGTTAAAAGTTACTGCATAAGAATTCTGTTGTTACATATATCTGAAAGTTACTGAATACATATTCTGTTTTGTTACATATATCTGAAAGTTACTGAATACATATTCTGTTTTGTTACATATATCTGAAAGTTACTGAATACATATTCTGTTTTGTTACATATATCTGAAAGTTACTGAATACATATTCTGTGTTACATATACCTGAAAGTTACTGAATACATATTCTGTTTTGTTACATATATCTGAAAGTTACTGCATAAGAATTCTGTTTTGTTACATATATCTGAAAGTTACTGAATACATATTCTGTGTTGTTACATATATCTGAAAGTTACTGAATACATATTCTGTTTTGTTACATATATCTGAAAGTTACTGCATAAGAATTCTGTTTTGTTAACTATATCTAAGTTACAACTGAAAGCTCTTATTTTTGCCCCAAAGAGTGAATAAATGCTATAATGCAATTTAAAATGCAGTTTCTACTGTTTCTATCAAATTCCAACCCCCCTCCCCCAAGATCAGGTGGAGTGGTCCTCAGGGTAGATCAAAAATACGCAGGGGGTCCAGGACCCCAAAAAGGTTGAGAACCACTGATCTAAGCGACCTCTTCAGTCTCAACTGACCGCAGGTGTCCCCACCCTTACAAAGGACCAAGGCTCAGCGTTTTCAGTTTTGCTTTTTCAAAGCCTTCCAGCATGCCGAATTTCGCCACAAGAGGTCACTGTTGCATAACCTCACACGAACAGGAACAACTTTTGGCTCCGTGGAAACATAAAATCCGGGTGAAAATCAGTTTAGCTCCTTTTAAAAAAAAATCTGGGTATTTTTCGGTAAAAACCGAAAACGCCGAGCCTTGTAAACGATACCGTACAGTACAGCTGCCTAATAACCGAAACCAACGACCGGTGTCACATGCAAACACGGGTGCGACCATCGATCGTGTGTACTCTTCACAGAGGACAAGGCCCGCAGGAAGATGTTTTAAGTAGGGGGGGCCGCCAACTAAAACAAAAAGTCTTGTGGCGAGCCGGTGTGGAAGAACGAGTCGAGAGGCAGAGATCCCGCGCCCCCATAGGCCGCACGACCCCGGAAGTGCTCTTTTATTCACACCGGCCAGAACGGAGCAGAACTGACAATGACGTAACGAGCCCCCCGCCCCCGCCGCAAGTTGCGACACCAGCCCCAGTCCCACAGTCAGTTAGTCAGTAAACGGTCTCCTACTTAGTCTGAGTCGAACCCCCAAAACAACAACACAAGAATAACCACAACACAGACACCACATCACTAGCCAGTGCGCTCCCCCAGCGCAGAACCGCCGCCAGCGGTCAGATCGACCGCCTCCCCTGGTCGCCACGGTATGACGTCATTGCTTTGTTGGTAAGGTGCGGGTGCAGCAGATTTGGAATGGAGACCCGCCCCAACCCCCCCGCCTTCACGGTCCTCTTAATTTCCACTCCATATCCAAACTGTAAGTGGGCAGGAGAGCGGCTAAAAACCGAGGGTCTACTTACCCTCCAAGGTGTCCTACCTGTGCAAACTCGGCCGCCTTCTCCTCGTTTTCCTGCCAGGTCTTCAGCATCTTTTCGGAGGCTGCGGAAAAAGGGTTTCAGCGTGAGAAAACAACGGTCACGTCTTGCGGAAGAGCTGCTGTGCTGACTGCGCGTCCACTCACAAATGCCCGTGTGCATCTGCTCTCTGTACTGGTCCAGGTCGTGGTGGATGCTCGTCTTGAAGAACGCCAGCTTGGCCCGGAGCTGCTGAGACTGGGAGAAGAGCAGGTTCTTGTACCGCGTTAGGTTGGTGTTGTAACGCAGCAGACTCAGCCTGCACAGACGATACAATGCAAAGACGAACAACTTTCACCGCCGTGCCCTCAGCTCCTCGTGGAAAGACTTTACAGCAAAATATGAACTTTCAATGGTTATCGCGGTTATAACGGGGCGGTTTGAGATGCAAAGGCACAGCCAGCTTGATTTGAGACCCGCTGTTATTGCCTATTCTGATCACTGGTGCCCTGGTTAAGTACACTGGCAGGAAGTGGTAGAGTCGCACAGGAAGTGATGCATTTTACGTAACAACCTGTTAACCTTAGAAGACACTAGAGGCCTGGTGGATGCTAAATCGGATTTCCTTGATAATTTAAAATGTTTCTTTTTTTTTTGAACCCCCCCCCCTTTTCGCCCCAATTATATCCGGCCAATTACCCTGGTCTTCTGAGCTGTCACTGGTCGCTGCTCCACCCCCTCTGCCGATCCGGGGAGGGCTGCAGACTACCACACGCCTCCTCCGATTCATGTGGAGTCGCCAGCCGCTTCTTTTCACCTGACAGTGAGGAGTTTCCCCAGGGGGGCGTAGCGCGTGGGAGGATCAGGATCAGAATCAAAATTGGGTAAATCACGCTACTCCCCCCAGTCCCCCCCCCCTCTCTGAACAGGCGCCCCGACCGACCAGAGGAGGCACTGGTGCAGAGCGACCAGGACACATACCCACACCCGGCTCCCCACCCGCAGACACGGCCAGTTGTGTCTGTAGGGACTCCCGACCAAGCCGGAGGTAACACGGGGATTCGAACCGGCGATTCCCGTGTTGGTAGGCGATGGAACAGACCGCTACGCTACCTGGATGCATGTGATCTTATTTTTTTCATCCATCCATCCACTATCTGAATATCCTGCTCTCAGGGTCGCGGGGATGCTGGAGCTTATCCCAGCATCCTCGCGACCCTGCCGGGTGTCTCCCCGCCTGCCGGGGAGACACCCTGGAAAGGCCACCAGACCATCACAGGGCCCACACACACATTCACACCAAGGGACAATGTAGTACGGCCGATTCACCTGACCTACATGTCTTTGGACTGTGGGAGGAAACCGGATCACCCGGAGGAAACCCACGCAGACACGGGGAGAACATGCAAACTCCACACAGAGGACGACCCGGGATGACCTCCAAGGTTGGACTACCCCGGGGCTCGACCCCAGGACCTTCTTGCAGTCAGGCGACCGCGCTAACCACTTCGCCGCCGTGCCACCAAAAAAGCCTGGAAAACCATCCTGAAATGAAGGTAACCTATCCTACTGAAACTAACACCTAGTCCAGACCTACATCATGTTGTTATCTGTGTCCTCGTGACTGAATTATTGTGTTCAGAATTTTAGCACTCGCTCTCTTCTTACCCTGACCTGTCTGTATGCCACTTCCCAGCCCAGGAGGACGTGTATCGCCAACACACAGGCCTGGCCGTGGTGTTGTAAGGCTGCTGCTGCGAATTCTGACCAGGGTGCCGCTGTTGTGGCGCGTTATCACATGCACTTTTAAGGTGTTTGTGTGTGTGTGTGTGTGTACTTACATTGCAGCCCGTTGTCCCTGGTACAGGCGTATGTAGTCATCTTTCAGCCCGCAAATGTAGCTAACTGCTTCCCCCCACACCTTCCTGAGTGCAGCCAGGGGCAGCTGGGTCTTCGTCTCCCTCACTGAGATGCCCGGACGGCGCACGATAAAAGATCGGCAGGAGGAAAAAGACACGGTGAGATCAGAACATCTCCGGAAACAGACCCACACCGCAGTGTTTCGTTGTTTAGCTGACCTATAAAGTTGACGCTGTCTGGCAGGGGTCTGGCGGTCAGCGGTCCGGAGTACTTGGTCAAGCTCTTATCGAAGAGGTAGATGATGGAGCTGTCCCAGCCCCGCTGAGGCAACACAGAGCAGAAGAAGACGGCGTGTTAATCATCCGTGAGCCGCCCCTCTGAATGAATCTAGTCCATCAGAGAAATATGTTGTCTATAAATTGTCAAAAATAATAGGCGTCCAGGTAGCATAGAGGCTTATTCCGTTGCCTACCAGCACGGGGCCGTCGGGTCGAATCCCCGCGTTACCGCCGGCTTGGTGGGGCATCCCTACAGACACAATTGGCCGTGTCTGTGGGGTGGGAAGCCGGATGCGGGCGTTTGTCCTGGTCGCTGCACTAGCGCCTCCTCTGGTCGGCCGGGGTGCCCCCCGGATCGGCAGAGAGGGGGTGGAGCAGCAACATGTACAGCTCGAAAAGAGCGGGGTAACTGGCCAGATACAATTGGGGAGAAAAAGGGGGAAACTGAAAAAAAAAAAGGTTGTCACAAATAATGACAAATACCCTTTGCAAGTTCCCAGAGTCCAAAAATAGTGTCTTACATTTTTGAGGGGGGGATTTTCTCCCCTCTTTTTCTCCCCACTCTTCCAAGCCATTGTGGTGGTCGCTGCTCCAGCCCCCTCTGCCGATCCGGGGAGGGCTGCAGACTACCACATGCCTCCTCCCCATACATGTGGAGTCGTTAGCCGCTTCTTTTCACCTGACAGTGAGGAGTTTCACCGGGGGGACGCAGTGCATGGGAGGATCACACTACCCCCCCCCCCCCGAACAGACGCCCCGACCGACCAGAGGAGGCGCTAGTGCAGCGACCAGGACACACACCCGCATCTGGCTTCCCACCCGCAGACACGGCCAACTGTGTCTGTACAGACGCCCGACCAAGCCGGAGGTAACACGGGGATTCGAACTTGCGAGCGCCGTGTTGGTAGGCAACGGAATAGGCCCCCCCGGACGCCCCCTCATACAATGTCTTAAAATTATTTACTTAATTTGACCAGCGCCCCAACTACACCTAAATGATTCAAGAAGCTGTAACCAGCAATAAGTCATTCTTGCAATTACCCTGCTCCCAAAATCATTACTGATTTTCTGCCAATCCACAAATGTATTAATTAATAATTAACTAATCAATAAAAAGTTTCAGCACAAAAACATGTATAAGTAAGCTATAGTGTTTGTACACAAAATGTAATAATGTGTGTGTGTGTGTGTGTGTGTGTGCGCACACCAGTCCATCTGGAAGGCAGTGTGCCAGTGGTCGGCGTGGGTCGAGGGAGATCCCCGACTCCAGTAGCAGTTCCTGGCTGAGCGGCGGTATGTGTGTGTGAGTGTGTGTGTGTGTTTATGTGTGTGTTTATGTGTGTGTGTGTGTGCGTACACACCAGTCCGTCTGGAAGGCAGTGTGCCGGTGGTCGGCGTGGGTCGAGGGAGATCCCCGACTCCAGCAGCAGTTCCTGGCTGAGCGGCGGTATGTGTGTGTGAGTGTGTGTCTCCAGACGCTGCTGCAGAGAGTGTAAGCCCTCCTCCGGATCCAAGACCAGCGAGTGCAGCTGAGCCGACGTCATGTCCAACACGTGAATCACCTATGAGACACGAGGGGGACACGAGAGGCGCGTGAGATCCCCAAGAGGACACGTGAGACTCAGGGAGGAGCGTCGTAAAATCAGGTTTCCACCCAGTGTGAGTACGGGAGAGACCCCAACCACTTAAGAGTTTGGACTTTATTTGTACACGACAGAACAAAGAAAACACAAAATATAACAGAAGTATGCACAGGAGATGAAAAACTCCATGGGGTTTATAAAGGTGCACCACCTAAATACTAAATAAACTATATATATATATATATATATATATATATCATCTCATCATCAGCTGCTTCTCCGGGGTCGGGTCGCGGTGGCAGCAAGCTAAGTAGGGCACTCCAGACCTCCCTCTCCCCAGCAACGCCCTCCAGCTCCTCCTGGGAGATCCCAAGATGTTCCCAGGCCAAATTGGACATGTGGTCCCTCCAGCTGGGTCTACCCCGGGGTCTCCTCCCAGTTGGAAGTACCCGGAAAACCTCCAAAGGAAGGTGCCCAGGAAGCATCCTAATCAGATGCCCGAACCACCTCAACTGGCTCCTTTCAACGCGAAGGAGCAGCGGCTCTACTCCGAGCTCCCTCCGGATGTCCGAGCTCCTCACCCTGTCTCTAAGGCTGAGCCCAGACACCCTACGGAG
Organism: Lampris incognitus; assembly: GCF_029633865.1. NCBI lineage: Eukaryota > Metazoa > Chordata > Actinopteri > Lampriformes > Lampridae > Lampris > Lampris incognitus. The sequence goes on along the minus strand of NC_079223.1, from coordinate 45,134,701 downwards.
GAAACTCATTTCAGCCGCTCGTATCCGCGATCTCACCCTTTTGGTCACTACCCAAAGCTCATGACCATAGGTGAGGGTTGGAACGAAGACTGACTGGTAAATTGAGAGCTTTGCCTTCCGGCTCAGCTCCCTCTTCACCACAACGGTCCGGTACCACATCCGCATTACTGCTGATGCTGCACCAATCCGCCTGTCAATCTCCCGCTCCATCCTACCCTCACTCATGAACAAGACCCCGAGGTACTTGAACTCCTTCACTTGAGGAAACAATCATCCCCGACCCGGAGGGAGCATTTCACCATTTTCCGGTAGAGAACCATGGCCTCAGACTCGGAGGTGCTGACTCTCATCCCGGCCGTTTCACACTCAGCTGCAAACTGCCCCAGTGCGCGCCGGAGGTCACGTTCTGGTGAAGCCAACAAAACCACATCATCTGCGAAGAGCAGAGATGCAATTCTGAGGTTCCCAAAACAGAGTGTGTTTATATATGTGTGTGTGTGTGTGTGTGTGTGTGTATATATATATAAAATATAAAAGTTCAGTGGCACGGTGGCGTGGTCTCCTCACAGCAAGAAGGTCCTGGGTTCGAGCCCCGAGGTAGTCCAACTTTGGGGGTCGTCCCAGGTCGTCCTCTGTGTGGAGTTGCTCTCTCTGTGTCTGTGTGGGTTTCCTCCGGGTGCTCCGGTTTCCTCCCACAGTCCAAAGACATGTAGGTCAGGTGAATCGGCTGTACTAAATTGCTCCTAGGTGTGTGAAAGTGTGTGTGTATGTGTGTGTGTGTGTGTGTGTGTGTGTGTGTGTGTGTGTGAGAGTGTGTACAGCCACCATCTCAGAAGCCTGGAGGCCTTCCATGTGAGATGTCTCCAGAGGATCCTCGGCATTACTTGGGAGGACAGAGTGCCACACGCAGAGGTGTTGGAGCGGGCAGGCAGCTGCAGCGTGGAGTCTACCCTAAAACACCATCAACTCAGGGGGCTTGGGCGTGTTATTCGCATGCCCAGCGAACGACTCCCACGTAAAGTCCTCTACGGCCAGCTACGCCTTGGTCAACGCACTGCTGGTGGGCAGAAGAAGCGGTTCAAAGACCAAATGAAGACCACACTGAAAAGATGTCAGATCAACCCCTCTTCTTTGGAGGAACTTGCTTCCTGCCGCACCACCTGGCGCTTTCACATCTCAGAGGGAGTGAAGTATATGGAAAACCAGCGCGCACAACACCGTGTAGCAAAGTGTGCGAAGAGGCATGCTCGCAAAGCTACCCCCCCCCCGCCCCCAGCACCACTTTTACATGCCCGGTCTGCAACCGCAACTGTGCATCCAGGATCGGACTATTCAGCCACCAGAGGACCCACAAACAGGAGAAGATGGTCATCATCGGACACGATGGACAACCAGCAAGCAAGCAAGATCAGCCCTGTGTGATGGCCTGGCAGCCTGTCCAGGGTGTTTCCCCACCTGCCGCCCAATGACTACTGGGATAGGCTTCAGCATCCCCGCGACCCTGAGAGCAGGATAAGCGGTTCGGATAATGGATGAATATATATACACTACCGTTCAAAAGTTTGGGATCACCCAAACAATTTTGTGTTTTCCATGAAAAGTCACACTTATTCACCACCATATGTTGTGAAATGAATAGAAAATAGAGTCAAGACATTGACAAGGTTAGAAATAATGATTTGTATTTGAAATAAGATTTTTTTTACATCAAACTTTGCTTTCGTCAAAGAATCCTCCATTTGCAGCAATTACAGCATTGCAGACCTTTGGCATTCTAGCTGTTAATTTGTTGAGGTAATCTGGAGAAATTGCACCCCACGCTTCCAGAAGCAGCTCCCACAAGTTGGATTGGTTGGATGGGCACTTCTTTGAGCAGATTGAGTTTCTCGAGCATCACATTTGTGGGGTCAATTAAACGCTCAAAATGGCCAGAAAAAGAGAACTTTCATCTGAAACTCGACAGTCTATTCTTGTTCTTAGAAATGAAGGCTATTCCATGCGAGAAATTGCTAAGAAATTGAAGATTTCCTACACCGGTGTGTACTACTCCCTTCAGAGGACAGCACAAACAGGCTCTAACAGGTACTATTTAATGAAGATGCCAGTTGGGGACCTGTGAGGCGTCTGTTTCTCAAACTAGAGACTCTAATGTACTTATCTTCTTGCTCAGTTGTGCAACGCGGCCTCCCACTTCTTTTTCTACTCTGGTTAGAGCCTGTTTGTGCTGTCCTCTGAAGGGAGTAGTACACACCGGTGTAGGAAATCTTCAATTTCTTAGCAATTTCTCGCATGGAATAGCCTTCATTTCTAAGAACAAGAATAGACTGTCGAGTTTCAGATGAAAGTTCTCTTTTTCTGGCCATTTTGAGCGTTTAATTGACCCCACAAATGTGATGCTCCAGAAACTCAATCTGCTCAAAGAAGTGCCCATCCAACCAATCCAACTTGTGGGAGCTGCTTCTGGAAGCGTGGGGTGCAATTTCTCCAGATTACCTCAACAAATTAACAGCTAGAATGCCAAAGGTCTGCAATGCTGTAATTGCTGCAAATGGAGGATTCTTTGACGAAAGCAAAGTTTGATGTAAAAAAAATCTTATTTCAAATACAAATCATTATTTCTAACCTTGTCAATGTCTTGACTCTATTTTCTATTCATTTCACAACATATGGTGGTGAATAAGTGTGACTTTTCATGGAAAACACAAAATTGTTTGGGTGATCCCAAACTTTTGAACGGTAGTGTATATATAACTTCATTAAATGAAACACTCAATGGTAGGGAAAGTGCTCAACAAGGAGCAAACTAATCCAGTGATTCAAGTAAATTCCTTATGAGACAGCACAAGCCTGTTTCATGCCATAAGCAATAGCGTTGCAGGATAAACACAGCTGAAGATCATAACATTAATAATGGTTCTGTTGGATTATCAGCATTGACAGACAGACAGAGCCAGCACTAACTACTGTCAATAGTACTGTCAATGCTGCTTCTTTGGCACAGCTACATCCAACAGTCATAGTGTTATTATCCGCAGCTGCGTTTATCCCGCTATGCTTACACCAGAGTAACAAAGCAGATGAATATTACTACCATTTCTAGTTTTATATGTGAGTTTGGGAATGAAGAAGGAACAGATTTTGGCAAGCGAACATTTACCTTCATGTTGAGAATATTCTGTAGGGCGGCGTAGCAGCTGGGCTGGTTTGAGTCGGAGTCCAGGCCTCCGCCACGAGTCACAGGGTCCCACACTAACAGCATCTGCAGGAGGGACTCCACTGGCTCCAGCAGTGGCCTACACACACACACACACACACACACACTAGGATGAGTGATTATTAATGTTATCTGTGTGCACAAGAATCTCTACAAACCTCACAATGTGCCTAAATGTTCATTCTTCCAGCTGCGGGAACAGGCTGAATTTTCAAACCCTTGGCATCAGTTAGATACTCGCATATGGTTGCCAAGACCATCCAGGTTTTAATCCCTATCTCGGGTCATCGATCTGGATTGAACATTTAATTTTGTAGCTAGCCCGACGCCATATCAGAGTGTTCCATCCATCCATTATCCAAACGGCTTATCCTGTTGTCAGGGTCGCAGCGATGCTGGAAACCTATCCCTGCAGTCATTGGGCAGCAGGTGGGGAGACACCCTGTACAACTGTAAAAGCGAAATAACAATATATCCACTACGGATTTGGAAAATGCAATTATTGAATATTTGCCAGCACGGCCAAATGTAATTGACAGAATTTTGACCCTTTAGGCCCTGTGATGGCCTGGCAGCCTGTCCAGGGTGTCCCCCTGCCAGCTGCCCAATGACTGCTGGGATAGGCTCCAAAAGGCTGGATTATGAACCGGGCATGCCGGGCGAGTGCCCCGGGGCCCCGGACCATGACGGGCCCCAAAAAGTCAGGGGTATTGTGTTCGCGTATAGTAGGGATCCCCAATCATACCCTACAAGGGATGTCTGTTCCAAACCTGTGTCACGATGCAGGGCCCAAACTACTCTCTATTGATGAGGGGGCCCCAAGATACAGTCTCTACTGATGCAGGGCCCCAAGCTACAGTCTCTACTGATGCAGGGCATCAGTTTCCACAATATGCCCATATGTCACTAAATTATTTGCTCTGAAACAAACATTTATTTCCTGTTGGTAAGCCATTCTAAGTGGGAAGAAGGCTTCGCAATATGTTCGCGATGCTGCTACTCTCATCTCTGTTTGTTTTGTGATTCAAAATTGTGTTGTACCTTGTAGTTGCCATCCAAATCCCATGCAGATTGGCATAGCGTCAACTACCATGTTGGCTATTTGCATTAGTTTTACATTTGACAATGTTTAGTATTGTTTGCGTAGCCTATCTGACGGGGGGGGGGGGCAACGGACATGCGTGCCCCGGGGCCCCCTGGTGGGTTAATCCGGCCATGAGGCTCCAGCATCCCCCGCGACCCCGATTGGGATAAGTGGCTTGGATAATGGATGGATGAATGGGTGACGCTTTAGAGAATCAGTGTTGCCTGTGTTCTTGTGTGCACCTGCTGAGATTGTGGGGGTAGGGCAGATGTGTAGAGAATCTGACTTCTCCATTCATGTCTTCTACTGCCATGATATCCTCAGGAGCTTTGTTCTTCACTTTACTTGTCCTACAAAAATAGACAAGAAAAAGAGTTTTAAGTTGGGTGAGAACTTCTACCTAACAGTCATAGATTGAAAATACATTGTAGGCAATACGGGATTGAAATACATCCAAATTTTGGATGGAATGTACATACACACCAAGGTGGACATATATAGGTTCTGAGATCCCCCTCCCCAATTGCAAATGGTTGTGTCTGTCACCGCAAAGCAAATGTATCATAAATTGTATCATCTTCCACTTCTGGTATGGGAAGATGGAGGCGCGAATTCATGTTTGCAGTGGCTTCACCCAGTACCATATGGGAAGATGGCAGCATGAACTTATGTTTGCGGCGGCCTCACCCAGTACTGTCCATGCAGTGTCTTTGTCCACGTCTGCATCTAAGTTTGTGTTTCCGTTTGATGGCTGGGAGAGCGGGTGTTGGATCGGCTGGGAGAGCTTGGTCTGCTTTGTCCTGTGGGCCCAGAGACCACGGCCCTGCCTGGCGCTGTGTCCGAGGAGGAAACACCGAAGGCGGTCTGACAGGACGCGGAAACGGGGCAGGCTATGCTAACTGCTAGCCCACGCAGACCGGCAGTTCGGATAACACTGAGGGCGGCCTGGCGGGGGCCTCACCTAGCGTTAACTGTTGTTTTTGGTGTCATTGTGTGGAGTGCGGGGAGGTGTGTCAAAGGTGTCTGGCTGGTGGAGCTGGCGTTGGATCAGCTGGGGGAGCCTGGTCTGCTGCATCCGGTGGGCCCAGGGACCACGACCCTGCTTGGAGCTGCACTGAGGGCGGTCTGACAGGACGCAGAAGCGGGGCAGGCTAACTGCTAGCCCATGCAGACCGGCAGTCTGACAGTCATCCTGGCGTTTGCGCTCGTTGACAGTAAAAAATTTTGTATATGTTGGATATATGTGTTCCTGTAGTTTGTATATGTGACAAATAAATGTTCCTGTTTCCTAAATATCACTGTGTAATTCTATATGGAAAGGGTCACGTGGCTAAGTATTGCGCTCATACATATTCAAGGCTCGGCATTTTCGGTTTTTACTGATTTTCCCTGAAAAATACCCAGATTTTTAAACTGATTTTCATCCGGATTTCACGTTTCCACGGATCCAAAAGTTGTTCCTGTTCGTGTGAGGTTATGTAACAGTGTCCTCTCGTGGCAAAATTCGCCATGCTGGATAGCTTTGGAAAATAAAAACCAAAAACGCTGAGCGTTGTACATATTTGTATACATGCTTTCTCCAGGGTCCGTCCTAAATACAGTCCAACACGGGAATATAAAGGTGTGATGGGAAATTGTACAGACTTACCACTGCACAGGCGGCATGTGGTGCAAAAAGGGACGGAAACCACAGGTGCACTCAAACAGCATCGTCCCGAAGCTCCAGTAGTCCACAGTAACGGTGTAGGGTTCGCTCTCATAAAGCTCTGGAGCCTGGCACGCATAGACACACACGTGTCAAACAGCGTTTAAAATCAGATGTTTTACAGATTTTACAGTTCAATATCACAAGCTTCATGCCTCATATGTAACCGTCTTATCATAGACAACATATAGGCTATGGCAAGACCCATAACCTGTAATATAAGACAACTTATAGCACATTAATATTGCTCATACTTGGCTCTGCACTCATATTCATATTGTTACTTTTTATTATATTTAGTTTTTTATGTCTTACCTGATTTATTTTGACTTGATATGTTATGTGTAACTGAGCAATGTACCAAGTCACATCCCTTGTATGTATATGATCATACTTGGCCAAGAAAAGTAGGGATGGGGGGTGTCCGGGTAGCATAGCGGTCTATTCCGTTGCCTACCAACACGGGGATCCTGGTTCGAATCCCCGTTTTACCTCCAGTTCGACTCCCTGTGTTACCTCCGGCTTGGTCGGGCGTCCCTACAGACACAATCGGCCGTGTCTGTGGTTGGGAAGCCGGATGTGTCCTGGTCACTGCACTAGCGCCCCCTCTGGTCAGTCGGGGCGCCTGTTCGGGGGGGAGGGAATAGCGTGATCCTCCCATGCGATACGTCCCACTGGTGAAACTGCTCACTGTCAGGTGAAAAGAAGCGGCTGGTGACTCCACATGTATCGGAGGAGGCATGTGGTAGTCTGCAGCCCTCCCCAGGGTCGGCAGAGGGGGTGGAGCAGCGACCAGGATGGCTCGGAGGTTGGGTAGTTGGCCAGATACAATTGGGAGAAAAAAAAGGGGGGGAAATAAAATAACAAAAAGAACTGATAAGAGTACCGCTAAAGTACCGGATAAATAAGCAGGATCGGTAAGAGTAGTAGTACCGTTGATACCCATCCCTAATAACTTGACTTGCATTGACTTTAAACAAAGGATACCCAGGCGCTTAAAAAACAAAGGAGAACAGTATTTCTCACCTCAGCAAGAAAAAACACTAATTCAGATCTCTGCGGTGAACAATAGCCCCCTGTGAGGGTTTGACAACTTGTTTTCTTGTACTGAAAACATCATGCTGCCAAATGACTTACCAGATACTGCAGAGTCCCGACAAAGGACGTACAGAGACTGCCCTGATCTAAGTCCTTGGCATAACCCAGGTCTATGATTTTATGGACCAGCTGAATAAGAGAAGAAAAGATGGAGTCAAGAGGGGGATTAAGCTGGTAAAGAGCATCATGTACATATTGAGTGAACTAGGACGTGAGTTCACCTTCCCATCCATCTCCTGCAGCACTATGTTCTCTGGCTTGAGGTCTCTGTGGATAATCTTATTTTTATGGAGATATTGGATACCCGAGCCTGTGGGAACATGCTCAGTGATTGAGACACAGGTATCAAATTTCATAACCTCGCACTCACATTTTAATTTCATAACAGCAGCTTTAACGACAAGAAAGATTAACGGAAAATCATTACCAATGTCACTGAGCAGCGAGAGGACTTCGCTCTCTTTTAGGCCACAGCAATTTTCTGGCTTGTTCAGCATCTATTCGACCACAGAGAGAATGAAAAACCAGTTACACTGGGATGTTAGAGAACGTAAAAAAAGCATCCTGGGTCGTTATACAACGTTTTTATTTAACCTGCAGTTTTAACCTATCGTAGCAAATTCAGGGGGGCAGCCGGGAACCGCCACAGCCGGGACGCAAACCCGGGTCTCCTGCACCACGGGCAACTACCTTAACCAGTCGACTAGCCCTTAGCCAAGGGCTAGCGAGTCTAGTCATTCGTGATCGTTACACTATGGATGAGGTTATGGAGTGCCGTCATCTAGTCATTCTCTACCTTGCGCAGATCTCCTTTGCAGCAGTACTCCATGGCTAGCAGCGGTAGGTCATTCAGAGCAATGGAGTTCATCTCCTCTGGGACTTCCCTGGCTCGAACTACATTTACATGGTTTAGCCTGAGAAAAGAAGGTTGGACATACCATTACGGATAATCGAGAAACAAGGTGGTTAGAGTTTCAGGGGTGACATTTTTCATTTGCACAGCGACATATACAGCAGACAGCTAATCCCTCACAGTCTCTAGGTGACATTGGGTTGCTCCAACTACTCTGACTCTTCCCCAGCATTACAACAAGCCCTCATGTTTGGTGTGGTCATAGCAAAAATGGTTATGCTGTGACTGGAAATCAGTCTCCTTGCTTTAAAAATGGCTAAATGACACGGTTTCTTGCCTATTCCTTGAAAAAAATCGGTATATATACTCTGTCCGATGCCCACCCCCAAGTTTCTTAAGATCTGGGGAGCCTTTATTGAACATATTAAGAGGGAGAGATGTCAAGCTGGGAACTAATTGTATTGGACTGTACTGTACTGTACTGTACCGTATTGTATTGTATTGTGCTTTGATTTGCCACGATCTGTTTTCCAGCCTTTGTCCCGGGCCTTCCTTGACCTCACTTGGTCTTGGTTCCGTGAACTCTGTTTCTGGCCCTCAATCCATTTATGGACATTTTAGGTGCACTTTTTCTGTGAGCTGGCAGTTTATTTTATTCTGTTCGACTCTGTCACGCCTATTTGTTCGTTTTTTGGGGTTTTTTGTGTTGCACAAAAGTAAATATTTTATAAATAAAATATAAAAAAGAGAAACAAGGTGGTTATTACGCATTTATTTTCTGTGTAAAGAATCGTGTGCGTGCACATGGGCTACTTGGCAACTACAAGAGGACCAGCTGGACTCACTTCTTCATGATCTGGATCTCCCTGCTCCAGCGGACTTTATTCTTGGAGTTCAGCTCCAGGCGACAAAGTTTCACAGCGATCTTCTCTGAAGTCTCCTGCTCACGCACAGACTCAGATAATGAATGAAGCCAAAAGGCAGGCGGAGGATGCTGAATGTATGTGCCATCTAATGTAAATTGAGAGAACTTACTAGGTGTTGGTACAGGTAAACTTGGCCAAACCCCCCTGTCCCCAGCTTCTCCTTAATTTCCCATGGGCCACACAGCTGGTTCTGTTTGAGCAGGGCCCTCTCCATAGTGTTGGGTTCTCAGCTGAATCAACAGAGGTGACCTGTCAGTGACTCCGCCCACCCAGCCTTAAGCCCAAGTGACTTGAAGGCTTAAAAATGCATATGGACAACCTGTTGATGATGCACACGTTCCAGATATAAGCGCTTGAAAACTACTTGCATGGTAAACCTGGCAAAAATTTAACACCCCACCAATTTCCGCAATTCGGCTGCATTAAACGAGGAGATTACTGGATGAAATGGACAGTTTTCTGATAATGCAGAGGATCAGATATGAAGAACTTGAAAACTGCATGCGTGTTAAACCTATCAAAACCTAACGTCCCACTCCACCAATTTCTGCAACTACTGCTACTACTACTGCTACTACTACTACTACTGCTGCTACTACCACTACTACTACTACTACTACCACTACTACTACTACTGCTACTACTGCTACTACTACTACTACTGCTACTACTACTACTGGAACTGCTACTACTATTACTGCTACTACTACTACTACTGCTACTACTACTACTACTGCTAATAGTACTACAGCTACTACTACTACTAGTGCTACTACTACTACTACTGGAACTGCTACTACTATTACTGCTACTACTACCACTACTACTACTGCTACTACTACTGCTACTACCACTACTACCACTACTACTACTACTGCTACTACTACTACTACTACTTCTACTACTGCTACTACTACTACCACTACTACTACTACTACTTCTACTACTGCTACTACTACTACCACTACTACTACCACTACTACTACTACTACTACTACTACTGCTACTACTACTACTACTACTGGAACTGCTACTACTGATACTACTACTAATAGCACTACTACCACTACTACTACCACTACTTTCGGCTGCTCCCGTTAGTTCTGCAACTCACCTGCACAAAAGGAGATTTTGGGGTAGAAAAAGACGGCGGTCTTCATTTGTCAGGTCATTATCGCAACGACAACCCTCAAAATTGTTTAAGAGGCCGTTTTCTTATTTTGAAAACGACGTTCGCGAAAGTCAACCGGAAGTCACCTAGCCTCTCCAGGCCGTCGGACGCGTCCTTACCGTCTCTACAAACTCCCGCGACTGGCGTGAAGAACTGCGAGCGCTACCAAAGCCCCTCCACGCCAGAGTGAAAGTATTAACCACTCACGTCGGACGTTTCCGACGGCGCATGCGTACAAGCGCAGCCGCTTAGCAAACCATGCGGACGGGCGCACGAACCGGGGAGCGTCGCGCGCAAACCGGTTCATATGGTCTAAAACGTAGCGGATTTTTTGTCACGACGTCAAGCCAAAGAAAAAAAAGACACCACGCCGTTCTGTCCGGGGATTCCCGAAGTGAAATTGTGCCGAACTTTTGCGGCGTCCCCGTTTCAAAAATAACGCTGAAAAATGAGCGGCGCACCGACTGAGCTCGCCCCCAGAAAAGACCCCCAGTCAAGTTTGCGGCCATTGCATGAGCAAGCTTTACTGGAAATAGTATGGGAAGTAATAAATAAAAAAACAAATAAACAAACAAACAAATAAATAAATAAAATAATAGATAGATAGATAGATAGATAGATAGATAGATAGATAGATAGATAAGTAAGTAAATAAATTTATTTCAATAAGTAGGACCCTCCCCGAGGCAAATTCTCTGGAACGGCTTTTCTTCTTCTTCTGTTGTTGAGTGGAGGATATTCATTTCGAAATGCTTCATCATATTTCCTCATAAGCTGTACTGAGTAAATTTACTCACGGCTCTGATACGTGCGTGTGTGCGTGCGTGTGTTGTAACAGACGGAGGACAGTGAGCCATGGCCGTGCAGGATGCAGCAGTGGTAAAACTCGCTGGAAAGAGTTGAGCAAATTACATTAATGACGATAGCTATCGGCTTGTGATATCGTGGTATTGCTTGCGATATTACTGCAGGAACACACGTAGAGTTATTGGGAATATTTTTTTCTTGAGATACTGTAGCGAATCCGGGGGACAGCGCAACCACAGGAACTGCCGCGGCCGGGACGCGAACCCGTATCGCCCGCACCGCAGGAGACACCGCTAACCGCTAGACTAAAGGGTCAGACCCGCGAACCAGCGTGTCTCCTTACGCATGCACGTTACAATACTTTATTGATCCCCATTGGGAAATTACGCTCTGCATCCAACCCATCCTAGCTAGCGTAGCGGGCAGGCACCGTGCAGCGCCCGGGGACCGACTCCAGTTCCTCTTGCCATGCCTTGCTCAGGGGCCCAGACAGGAGTATTGTACATGCATGTCTTTTTGACGGTGGTGGGGGGGGGGGACCGGAGCACCCGGAGAAAACCCACCGCAGACACGGGGAGAACAGGCAAACTCCACACAGAGGACGACCCGGGACGACCCCCGAAGTTGGACGACCCCCGGGGTTCGAACCCAGGACCTTCTTGCTGCGAGGTGACGGTGCTAACCGCTGCGCCACCGTGCCGCCCTCCTAATACCTCGATTAAATGACCTTACCCGTAATGTTTCTATGCAGGTCGTCAAATCTTTCACCCGTTAACTAATATTCGTCAGTGCTTGAGTAAGGTTTTACATTTCGTTGACAAACCTGAACTGCCTGACAAGAACTCTACTGACTGGTGCCAAGAGGGAGGTCACGTTTCTCAAGCCTTTTCGTGTGTTTCTCCTACACCGTTTTAATCTTTTCCTTTAACTAAAAGAAGAAAAGGTTGGACGGTTCGGAGACAAAGCAAAGAGAGGCAAGATGGAGATGGTTTGGACATGTGTGGAGGGGAGATGCTGGGTATATTGGGAGAGGGATGCTGAATAGGGAGCGGCCAGGGAAGAAGAAACGAGGAAGGCCCAAGAGGAGGTTTATGGATGTGGTGAGGGAGGACATGCAGGTGGCTGGTGTGACAGAGGAAGATGCAGAGGACCATCCATCCATCCATCCATCCATCCATCCATCCATCCGTTATCCAAACCGCCTATCCTGCTCTCAGGGTCGCGGGGATGCTGGAGCCTACCCCAGCAGTCACTGGGCGGCGGGCGAGGAGACACCCTGGACAGGCCGCCAGGCCATCACACAGGGCCCACACATTCACACCTAGGGACAATGTAGTACGGCCGATTCACCTGACCTACACGTCTTTGGACTGCGGGAGGAAACCCACACAGACACGGGGAGGACACGCAAACCCCACACGGAGGACGACCCGGGACAGGAAGGGCTGGAAACCGATGATCCGCTGCGGCGACCCCCAACGGGAGCAGCCGAAGGTAGCAGCACCTTCGTAGAACTGCAAGGCCTCCGACCGCAGATCCCTACAGCGGGTAGTGAAGACAGCCGGAAAGATAATAGGAACTGCTCCCCCATCCAGCCAGGCCGTCTATGATGCACGGTGCGCCCGGAAGGCTCCCAGCATCACGAAGGACCCACATCCACTTCGCCCTCCTACCCTCTGGCAGGAGGTACCGGAGCATCCGTGCTGCCTCCGCCAGACTATGCAACAGTTTCATTCCTCAGGCTGTGAGCTTCCTCAACAGCCGTCCCCGTGAAACACAATTGCGTTCCCTTGTATGTATGAGACGTGCACACGAGGCAATGACAAATAAAAGCAGCCTAAGTTCGAGTCCAGTAGTAGCATTTATTCATTTTAATCTACAGCTTTTATTGTTTTGTTTTTTTTACATTTTGATTCATTTATTTATTCTTTTTTCTTTTACGATTTCGCCTCTTTATAGGATTTCTTCTCTTCGTAGGACTTCTCTCAAACACACGGCCGCTGCAGGGATTCTGTTTATGAGCAACAGGGGGCCTGTTTGGTCATATTGTGCCGCAGATTTTTCACTTACAAGGAAAGATAAAATCTTGGGGTTCCCCCTTTGCACTCATGTGCAGCCAGATACGCATAAACGATATGCATTTTTTTCCAGTATGCATGCAGACAGACACACACACACACACACACAAAAGAAAGGTCGGTGTATATTCACTACAACAAACCGGGTCATGTGGTGATCTATCACAGAGGCCTTTAGCAGATGAGCATCTCTCCGACACGCTGTATTCAGTCTTTCATTGAAGAACTAAAGAGGATGTCTGCACACTGAAGGACATATCCCCCAGTCTCAGTTACCAGCACCATACCAACATGTATGTTGTCATTTTCCATGAAGTTATCGTGTTATCATTAGTTATTTTATTATTAATTTATTGTCATGAAGTTGTTAGCTTCCGTCATTTGGACTGCCAAATGACGGAAGCTAAGCAGGTACGGGCTTGGCTAGTACTTGGATGGGAGACCTCCCTGGGAAAAACCTGAGTTGCTGCTGGAAGTGGGGTTGGTGGGCCAGTAGGAGGCAGTCTTCCCTCTGGCCCTAATAAAAACAACAAAATATCAAGCCCCAGTGCCCCAGTGCGGTGACAGGGACTGCTGTAGGAGACGCCGTCTTTCGGACGAGATGCTAAACCGAGGTCCTGACTCACTGTGACCCTCAGGTCGTCGGTTGAGGATGCCCCGTATCAGGACTAAGATACAAGGCTTCCTTTGTCCCCACTGCCATGCAGTTGTTAACCGGCAGCTAGCAGTCCTCTGCTGTCTGCAGATCGCTGGTTTCCTTGGTCTATATATTTAAATCCCCCCCCTGGTTCTCCTTGTCCTGTTGTCAATCCGGCCTTGGTGTTTGCATGTTTTGTTTTGGCTGCAAACTAATTTCCCTGCAAGGGACAATAAAGACACGTTGACTTTGACTTTTGACATGTCCCATGGCACTTATCGCGAAGAGTGGGGGGTCCCCCGGTGTCCTGGCAAAATTCTCCCTCCTGGCCACCTCGTCACCCCCCCCCCCCGTGTAATTGGCTCAGTGATTCCTCCCTCTCCACCTCGAGCTGCTGTGTGGTGAGCGTTCTGGCGCAACATGGCTGCCGTGCATCACCCAGGTGGTGCTGCACGTTGGCGGTGGTCGACGGGAATTACCCCCTTCAATGGGAAGCGCTTCGGTTTCGGGTGTCTAGGAAAGCGCTATATGAGTACAATGACTGTTATGACATTATGAAGCAAGGCTTAATGTCAGTGTTTGAGAGCAAACTCATCCTAGCAACGAGTACACCAGCTGGCATGCCCAGTGACTCAAACCTCAGCGGTTCATCAGCGACGTGTAAACCTAAATGTGCCCCTTTCTGTGTCACTGGTGTAACATATATCGCGTCACCGAATGAGGAAGGAGTGAGATTTTGAGTCAAGGGTCTGCTGTGGAACGGCAGAAGTCCAGATGCAACGATTCTCTGTCTGTGTGGGGGAAATAGGGCCTCAGGAATACGCTTCGCAGGGGGGCCTTTTCGAAACAACGCCTCTGGTTTTCGCTTGTGTATCTGCAGAGGGCGACTGCAGGAGGAGCCACCATTTTGCTGCGACCCAGCACGACGTGCCCCTCCCGGGATTCCGGCCCAGGCAACGTGGACTCGTTAATGATATCGTAGCCCCGGTGTTAATGACTGAAAACCTGGCTCAGTGGACTTTGACCCTTTAATTCCTTTCTTTCTTTATTCTAGGGTTTCTATCCCAATGAATTTACCAAGCACTGTTCTGCCGATGAGATGATAAATGATAGTTTATAGATTATAGAGTATAGATTATATAGATTAGAGTATAGATTATAGACTATATATATACATACACTACCGTTCAAAAGTTTGGGATCACCCAAACAATTTTGTGTTTTCCATGAAAAGTCACACTTATTCACCACCATATGTTGTGAAATGAATAGAAAATAGAGTCAAGACATTGACAAGGTTAGAAATAATGATTTGTATTTGAAATAAGATTTTTTTTACATCAAACTTTGCTTTCGTCAAAGAATCCTCCATTTGTAGCAATTACAGCATTGCAGACCTTTGGCATTCTAGCTGTTAATTTGTTGAGGTAATCTGGAGAAATTGCACCCCACGCTTCCAGAAGCAGCTCCCACAAGTTGGATTGGTTGGATGGGCACTTCTTTGAGCAGATTGAGTTTCTGGAGCATCACATTTGTGGGGTCAATTAAACGCTCAAAATGGCCAGAAAAAGAGAACTTTCATCTGAAACTCGACAGTCTATTCTTGTTCTTAGAAATGAAGGCTATTCCATGCGAGAAATTGCTAAGAAATTGAAGATTTCCTACACCGGTGTGTACTACTCCCTTCAGAGGACAGCACAAACAGGCTCTAACCAGAGTAGAAAAAGAAGTGGGAGGCCGCGTCGCACAACTGAGCAAGAAGATAAGTACATTAGAGTCTCTAGTTTGAGAAACAGACGCCTCACAGGTCCCCAACTGGCATCTTCATTAAATAGTACCCGCAAAACACCAGTGTCAACATCTACAGTGAAGAGGCGGCTGCGGGATTCTGGGCTTCAGGGCAGAGTGGCAAAGAAAAAGCCATATCTGAGACTGACCAATAAAAGAAAAAGATTAAGATGGGCAAAAGAACACAGACATTGGACAGAGGAAGACTGGAAAAAAGTGTTGTGGACGGATGAATCCAAGTTTGAGGTGTTTGGATCACAAAGAAGAACGTTTGTGAGACGCAGAACAAATGAAAAGATGCTGGAAGAATGCCTGACGCCATCTGTTAAGCATGGTGGAGGTAATGTGATGGTCTGGGGTTGCTTTGGTGCTGGTAAGGTGGGAGATTTGTACAGGGTAAAAGGGATTCTGAATAAGGAAGGCTATCACTCCATTTTGCAACGCCATGCCATACCCAGTGGATAGCGCTTGATTGGAGCCAATTTCATCCTACAACAGGACAATGACCCTAAACACACCTCCAAATTGTGCAAGAACTATTTAGAGCAGAAGCAGGCAGCTGGTATTCTATCGGTAATGGAGTGGCCAGCGCAGTCACCAGATCTGAACCCCATTGAGCTGTTGTGGGAGCAGCTTGACCGTATGGTACGCAAGAAGTGCCCATCCAACCAATCCAACTTGTGGGAGCTGCTTCTGGAAGCGTGGGGTGCAATTTCTCCAGATTACCTCAACAAATTAACAGCTAGAATGCCAAAGGTCTGCAATGCTGTAATTGCTGCAAATGGAGGATTCTTTGACGAAAGCAAAGTTTGATGTAAAAAAAATCTTATTTCAAATACAAATCATTATTTCTAACCTTGTCAATGTCTTGACTCTATTTTCTATTCATTTCACAACATATGGTGGTGAATAAGTGTGACTTTTCATGGAAAACACAAAATTGTTTGGGTGATCCCAAACTTTTGAACGGTAGTGTATATATACGTATATATATTATAGAGTATAGATTATAGAATATAGATTATAGATGATATATTATAGAGTATAGATTAAAGATTAGGCGGCATGGCGGCACAGTGGTTAGCGTGGGTAGTCCAACCTTAGGGGGTCATCCCGGGTCGTCCTCTATGTGGAGTTTGCATGTTCTCCCCGCGTCTGCGTGGGTTTCCTCCGGGGGCTCCGGTTTCCTCCCACAGTCCAAAGACATGCAGGTCAGGTGAACTGGCCATACTAAATTGTCCCTAGGTGTGTGTGTGTGTGTGTGTGTCCGTGTGCGTGTGTCGGCCCTGTGATGGCCTGGCGGCCTGTCCAGGGTGTCTCCCTGCCTGCCGCCCAATAACTGCTGGGATAGGCTCCAGCATCCCTACAACCCTGAGAGCAGGATAAGCGGTTTGGATAATGGATGGATGGATTATAGAATATAGAGTATAGAATATAGATTATAGAGTATAGATTATAGAGTATAGATTATAGAGTATAGAATATAGATTATAGAGTATAGATTATAGAGTATAGATTATAGAGTATAGAATATAGATTATAGAGTATAGAATATGGATTATAGATTATAGAGTATAGATTATAGAGTATAGAATATAGATTATAGAGTATAGAATATAGATTATAGAGTACAGATTATAGAGTATAGAATATAGATTATAGAATATAGAGAATAGATTATAGAGTATAGATTATAGAGTATAGATTATAGAGTATAGAGTATAGATTATAGAGTCCTTCTATCAGGTCTACGTGGCGCGGCTGTTCACGTGGCTCAGGCCCTGGGCTGTTCCTCTTTCAGTGTTGTATTGTGTAAATTGTGTGAACACAACATCCATTGCACGTTGTCCGTCTTGGGAGAGAGATCCCTCCGCTGTTGCCCTCCCTGAGGTTTCCTCCTATGTTTTCTCCCTGTTAAAGGGCTTTTTTTTAGGGAGTTGTTCCTCATCCGATGCGAGGGTCTGAGGACAGGACGTTGTGTTGCTGTAAAGCCCCCTGAGCCACATTTGTAATTAGTGATATTGGGCTGTCCAAATAAAATGGGCTTGACTTGATGTGGTAGAGGGGAAGGAGAATGGGTTATAGGCTGCTCACCCTTCTTCTCCCTGGCCGACTTGTCGTCAGCATCGTCGTTCAGTTTAAAATGAGACTATTCGCCCTACTACAGAGCCATCGATGCGTTATTTTGTGCGCTTTTTTAAAAACATTGCACAATAATTGCTATGCAAAGTAACACAAATCAATAAATGTTCCTTTTAACCTTATCATTATTATTATTATTGCACTAATCCCGCCGTCCCTCATGCTGTCTGTATTTTAGTGTTATCCCATTCTGCTCATATGCGGCCTGTCTCGGTCTCTTTCTCAGGAGCCGTGTTGCGACACTAAAATAGAGGATGAATCACCGCACCCTGCGGCAGCAGCGGGCGCTTGTCTCAGTTCCTTCCCCATTACTTTTTTATTTTTTATTTTTACAATGATGTCAGCGTTTCCTATGTGCACACCGCCCCGGCCGACAGACAGCCAGGTGGGTAATGGCGGTCGGTGATGCTTCATGGGAAATCACAATCCCTGGAAATCGCATAACGCAACACACACGGCCTTCCTCTTTAACGCACACATGCGTGCATGCTCGTTCGCGTGTGAGGGGGTTGTGTTTACGTTACACGGAGTGGCTGCAAAAAGCCGCACTGTGGCGAGTTTTAGGTACAAGATCTCCGTCGCACCGCCGGTGCAGGTTTCCACAGCCGTGTTATGGAGGCGTCGGGTAGGAGGAAGTGTGTAGTGAAGCCCTTTCACATTTACTCATTTAACGTGAACGGTGCTTATCTAACAGGCTCTGCCGTCCAAAATAACTTAGCAGTAGCAGAAGTGCTAACTTACAAGAGGCTCGGCAGTCAGCGGATAAATGTGGGCGTCTCCGACGGTAACCATAAAGCGCCCAATAGTAACCTCATCTTAGCCATGAGCGCATGTCATCGTTAGTGCATTTGGTGTAAGTCTGCATTAGGATCCATTCCCATTATCCAAACGGCTTACCCTGCTCTCAGGGTCATGGGGGATGCTGGAGCCTATCCCAGCAGTCACTGGGTGACAGGCAGGGAGAGGCCCTGGACAGGCAGGCCGCCAGTCCATCACACCTAGCAACGGTTTAGTACGGCTGATTCACCTGACCTACATATCTTGGGAGGAAACCGGGGCACCCGGAGGAAACCCACTCAACAATAATATCCGGTCATTCAGAATCCGCACTGCAAAGCCAGAGCTACTCACTGCATCAGACAAACAGGGTGGAACGACTCTGCAACAAGATATAAAGGACAAACCCCCCCCCCCCCAAAAAAACCCCAACAACAACTACAATAAAGACAAAATCCAGAGAATAAGAACAGCAGAGAGGCATCGGCTGCACGGAGACTCCAGTCCGCATGGGCTCTGGACCAGAAGGCAGGCGAGGGAAACTCTGGACAGGCCGCCAGTCCATCACAGGGCCAACACAGTCACACCTAGGGACAATTTAGTACGGCTGAGTCATCTGACCTACATGTCTTTGGGAGGAAACTGGAGCACCCGAAGGAAACCCACGCAGACACGGGGAGAACATGCAAACTCCACACAGAGGACGACCCCCAAGGTCAGACTACCCCGGGGCTCGAACCAAGGACCTTCTTGCCGTGTGGCGATCGCGCTAGTCACCGCCCCACCGTGCCTCCCCAATCATCAACATGCAGTTAGATCATCATCATCATTAGTGCCTTACAGCATCAGGAGAAAGTAATAGGAGGCACAAATTACAAAGTACATTAACACTGCAGCATATTAGTATCACAGGCATGCAGCCAACCGTGCATATCTCATGTCCAGTGCAGTTAGCAGCAGGGTGCGATAGTCACAGCAGACACCAGTAACAGTAAGTGATTCACATTAGCAAGACAGTGTCACAAATCAGTCCCAGAGTTGTGCTCAGAGACGCTTAACAACCGAGGCAGGCCTGGAAAAGGAAGGTTTTTAGACCATTTTCATTTCCAATCAAGGTGCCTAACTCACACTATAAATCCAGAAACACTTACAATATACAGTGATCGCAAAGAGAAAATAAGTGTCTGTTCTCACATTGCCAACATAGCAACATTTTTTTTTTTAGTAAAAATTGGATCTGTAAGCCCTGACACATTCCCTGTCACCCCACAAAGGTCAGGTGGCATGTTACAGCAGAGGACTGATATTCAAAACACACAATGGGATTCAATGTGGTGATTATTTTGTACGGTGGTATTCATGGAGGGCCACATCACGGGCAGGTTTTCTCTCCAATCCAACACTACACATTTCACTTATGGTACAGGTCCTCTGGTTGGAGGTGTGCTGAAAAAAAAAACCCTGCGTACACCTGGTTCTTCGTGGTCCATAGTTTTAAGGCTGCAGCAGAAGCCTGGGAGTGACTGTGCTGGCTCAGCAGGAGGTGAAAATTCATTCAACCATAAGAGTCCCCGTGAGAAGAAGAGTCAAGCCCTTCTATCTCAGAAGACCCTCCATCTCAGAAGACCTTCCGTCTCAGAAGACTGTCCATCTCAGAAGACCCTCAGTCTCAGAAGACCTTCTGTCTCAGAAGACGTCCCGTCTCAGAAGACCTTCTGTCTCAGAAAACCTTCTGTCTCAGAAGACCTTCCTTCTCAGAAGACCTTCTGTCTCAGAAAACCTTCTGTCTCAGAAGACCTTCCTTCTCAGAAGACCTTCTGTCTCAGAAGACGTCCCGTTTCAGAAGACCTTCTGTCTCAGAAGACCCTCAGTCTCAGAAGACGTCCCGTTTCAGAAGACCTTCTGTCTCAGAAGACCCTCAGTCTCAGAAGACCTTCAGTCTCAGAAGACCTTCTGTCTCAGAAGACGTCCCGTCTCAGAAGACCTTCTGACTCAGAAGACCATCCGTCTCAGAAGACCTTCTGACTCAGAGGACTTTCCGGCAGCTTTCAAGTGGGTTTAACCACAAATTGCTTTGGCTTGACAGTTTTCTTTGGTTAGTCTTCTCTTTGCTGCATTGTGCTCTTGCTCGACCAGTAAAACATTTTAGTGCCAATTGAAAAATGTGTAAGAAATCACAGAGAAGGCCACTTGTACAAAGAGGGGCACATTATGGCACAATGCTGCGCCATGTTAAGTAGACTATTTTGTGCCACGCTATATGAACAGACTCCTCTTCAGAGACACTGGTTCTCAAGCTAGCATCATGCAGTTGCAGAACGTCTGGTTATTTCCTCCCTCAGAAGTGTTGGTCAGCCTGGTTTCTCAAGGCTTGATGGGATGAGGTCATCTTCATGGTTACGATTTCAGAAAAGAAATCACCTGTGGTTATTACACATGGGAGCGTGTCTCAATGTTTGTTTGGGGGAATATTTTTGGTCGCTGTCACGTCTCTCTTTGGGACGTAATGCAACACAACGGGTGACACTTTTTCTGTCTATTGCACAAAAGAAAAAAAAAGTGATCATCTCATTTCATTTCATTTATTAGTTTAGTTGGCAAGGAGGGGGAAAAAATTGCTGTAAATGTGCCGGAATTAGCCAGAAAGGCCAGTTTTCACCCACAGCCCCCCCGAGTAGATAAAAACTAAATTACAATCAATAAAGAAAAAAAACGCGTCACAGATATGACATATGTAGGCAAAGCGACGCTGCACTGCTAAATGAGAAGACACACAGTGGATAAAGGATGTAGAGACGGTATGTACTAGCTACACACAACAGACATGCAAACAACCACACAAACAAGCAACAGCAAGCATAGGGCCTGTGGGTTATTTAGTGAGTGCACTGACGATTGTTGATGAGCCGTGAGTTTAACTGTCGCTTTTTTTTGCCCAGGTCCAACCGTCCTGCTCACTGTGGGTTTCTGAGCTTATATAAAATGTGCCTGGTGCAGGATTTATCCTCGTGCTGAACTGGAACTAAAGCGTCTTCAGTCAGACTCACACTAGTGTCTGAGGATGGCCCCACGTTGGAGGGAATATTTCCAACCCACTTTAAAATAGAATAATAATAATCCATCCATCCATCCATTATCCAAACCACTTTCCCTGCTCTCAGGGTCGTGGGGATGCTGGAGCCTATCCCAACAGTCATTGGGCGGCAGGCGGGGAAACGCCCTGGACAGGCCGCCAGGCCATCACAGGGTACACACACACACACACACACACACCTAGGGTCAATTTAGTACGGACAGTTCACCTGACCTACATGTGTTTGGACTGTGGGAGGAAACCCACACAGACACGGGGAGAACATGCAAACTCCACACAGAGGACGACCCCCAAGGTTGAACAACCCCAGGGCTCGAACCCAGAAGAACCTTCTTGCTGTGAGGCGACCGTGCTAACCACTGTGCCGGGCCACCGTGCCGCCTAATAATAATAATAATAGTTAATAATAATGTTGAAATGTGCAAAAGTTTAGACGTGGCTTTTACAGTGGATTTTAACTTCGTTCTTAGGCAGCTTAAAAAACACCGGCTCAAACACCACCTGCTCGTTCTGTTTTACTCAGCCATTATGGAGTCCATCATGATGTCTTCTACTACAGTATTACAGTATTACAGTACGGTACGGCGGCACGGACGGTCAAACACTGAAAAAAACTGCAGCGGATTGTCAACAAGGCATCTAAAATCATAGATAACCCACTCCCCTCAGTTGAATCTCTACATACTAACCGGCCTCTAAAGCGAGCAAAGAAGATCACCTCCGACCCCTCACATCCTGCTCATCACCTCTTCCAGCTCCTTCCCTCAGGGAGGCGCTACAGGTCACTGTCAACTAAGACTAAACGCGTCACAAACAGTTTTTCCCCCCCTAGCCATCAGGACTCTGAAGTCCCCTCCTCACACAAGGAGTTCAAGTACCTCGGGGTCTTGTTCACGAGTGAGGGTAGGATGGAGCGGGAGATTGACAGGCGGATTGGTGCAGCATCAGCAGTAATGCGGATGTTGTGCCGGACCGTTGTGGTGAAGAGGGAGCTGAGCCGGGAGGCAAAGCTCTCAGTTTAACAGTCAACCTTCGTTCCAACCCTCACCTATGGTCACGAGCTTTGGGTAGTGACCGAAAGGGTGAGATCGCGGATACAAGCGGCTGAAATGAGTTTCCTCCGTAGGGTGTCTGGGCTCAGCCTTAGAGATAGGGTGAGGAGCTCGGATATCCGGAGGGTGTCTGGCCTCAGCCTTAGAGATAGGGTGAGGAGCTCGGACATCCGGAGGGAGCTCGGAGTAGAGCCGCTGCTCCTTCGCATGGAAAGGAGCCAGTTGAGGTGGTTCGGGCATCTGATCAGGATGCCTCCTGGGCACCTTCCTTTGGAGGATTACAGGGCACGGCCAACTGGGAGGAGACCCCGGGGTGGACCCAGAACGCACTGGAGGGACTACATGTCCGATCTGGCCTGGGAAGGCCTTGGGATCCCCCAGGAGGAGCTGGAGGGCGCTGCTGGGGAGAGGGACGTCTGGAGTGCCCTACTTCGCTTGCTGCCATCTCGACCCGACCCCGGAGAAGCGGCTGATGATGAGATGAATGAATGAATAATTCATACAAGGTGTTTTTTTTTACTAATAATAAGTGAGAAATTCTGCCAGTGGATCTAGTGGAAATACACTTGTTAACAAGATGCACCGCCTAAAGACAAGTCCTTATAGCTCAAGGACCTGTCGCTTGTTGGGTGACTGTGTCTTATATGAAGTGTAATGAGATATTTTATCTTAATATAAGACACAGTCACCCAACAAGCAACAGTTTCTTGAGCTATAAGGACTTGTCTTTAGGCGGTGCATCTTGTTAACAAGTGTATTTCCACTAGATCCACTGGCAGATTTTTTTTCACTTATTACTAGCAAAACCGACCTCGTACGAATTATTTTATTTCTTATTTTTGAAGTGCCATTTTTTGCAGTGTTCCTGTTACGTCATTGTTGTTGTTTTTTTTACAATATACTTTTTTTATATACATCTACACATCTGTACATAGTAGTACAATGTTTATGTTAACCTTGTTCAGCATTTGTTGTCTTCGTTTTAGCTCTATGCCTAATCTGTGTAAGTACACGGAGAGCAATGGAGGAACCGGAGTCCAATTACTGGTATGTGTAGGTCTACACATCCATCCATCCATCATCCGAACCGCTTATCCTGCTCTCAGGGCCGCGGGGATGCTGGAGCCTATCCCAGCGGTCATTGGGCGGCAAGTGGGGAGACACCCTGGACAGGCCACAAGGCCATCACAGAGTCCCCCCCCACACACACACACACAACTAGGGACAATCTAGTACGGCCGATTCACCTGACCTACATGTCTTTGGACTGTGGGAAGAAACCGGAGCCCCCGGAGGAAACCCACACAGACACGGGGAGAACATGCAAACCCCACACAGAGGACGACCCGGGACGACCCCCAAGGTTGGACTACCCCGGGGCTCGAACCCAGGACCTTCTGGCTGTGAGGCGACCGCTCTAACCACTGCGCCACCGTGCCGCCAGGCCGACACATACTTGGCCAAACAAAAAATGATTCCGATTCTGAAAGAGTACATCAAACTCCAGCGCAATTTGACTCTTTTGTGTGTGCCTCAAAAAAAAATAAATGCTGCATTAGTGCGTTATCCTTGTAAAAGGACTCACAATTTGGCACAAACGTGCAACTTGCTGAAGCACCATACCGGGCAAACAAATCCCCGTTTGGCAGTTTCTACTGAGGTTTGTCTTTACGGTGTGATGCAGCGGTATGTCACTTTATTTTGGCAAGTTATTGTTTTAAATGTGCATTTCGACATCATGTTTTATTGTGCAATTTTACTGTACACATCCCCATTAAGAACAAAGAAAGCTCTGGTTTAAACTGAATAAAATTATTCAGAACAGAACATGGTGGCTCTTGCACATCTCGATCATACTTCCTCTCATCGTCATCACCAGGACACAGTAACCATATTTGGTTGGTTGTTATATGTACGTACACATGGTGTCGTGATTGTTAGCTATGTGTCAGAGGATGTGACATATTCTTTGGTTTAGAATTTGACAATAGCTCGTCCAATATCACTTCTCATGCATTGTCTCAAACTCCGCCCCATCTGCTGCCTCTTTTTATAGAAAGGAGATGAGGGCACCTTGCCAATCAGCCATCCGGTCGTTCAGAACCTGAACTGCAAAGCGAGAGCTACTCACCGCACCAGACAAACCGATACAGGGTGGAAGAACTCCGCAACAAGATAAAAAGAAGAAAATAAAAAACAATAAAGATAAAATCCAGAGAATAAGAAGAGCAGGGAGGCGTCAGCTGCACAGATTCTCCTGTCCGTACGGGCTCTGAAACAGAAGGTAAGCGGGAATTGGTTTCAGAAGGCTCTAACAAAGCTTTACAGATGACAGCATTGCTTGATGGATTGCTTGTGCTTGTCTTCTTAACATCTTCAACACATTCTTTAAATTAAACGCTTACTTTTTGGATTCCAGATATTCCAAATTTTGCCTTTTAATAACACTGAAACCATATCACCATGGTCTCTGGTTGTTACTATCCGACAGCTGCATACTGTATCTACTGTATGTGCTGTATTCACGGCAAAGGACACACAGATATAACTTGTGTCGGACATAACAAACATCTCAAATATGATACCATGATGTGAGACTGCTGCGGGGGCCGTCGACAAGCTTACACTGACTTTGAACACACTGTACAGATAAGCACTGCAGCATGTTTTCAGTACAGCATGCACAGAGTTGGCATGCTGTATCTACTGTTCCATGCACAGAGGTAGCATGCTCTACCTACTGCTTCCATGCACAGAATTGGTATGGTCTACTGCTTCTATGCACAGAGTTAGCATGCTCTATCTACTGCTTCCATGCACAGAGTTGGCATGCTCTACTGCTTCTATGCACAGAGTTAGCATGCTCTATCTACTGCTTCTATGCACAGAGTTAGCATGCTCTATCTACTGCTTCTATGCACAGAGTTAGCATGCTCTATCTACTGCTTCCATGCACAGAGTTAGCATGCTCTATCTACTGCTTCTATGCACAGAGTTAGCATGCTCTATCTACTGCTTCCATGCACAGAGTTAGCATGCTCCATCTACTGCTTCTATGCACAGAGTTAGCATGCTCTATCGACTGCTTCTATGCACAGAGTTAGCATGCTCTATCGACTGCTTCCATACAGAGTTAGCATGCTCTATCTACTGCTTCCATGTTTGCAGCCCCAACAGTCAGTTTTTCACTATGCAATTAGACAATGCAGATTATGTCATGTGCAAAAGTAAAACTTTGTGTGAGGTCATACTGTAAGCCAGACGCAGTGGTTTCCATTCGGCGATGTAAGCGTGTTTGCATGCAAGGGCTCATATGTCTGCATGTCTGTGCAAATCCTCTCCATATAAGGGAAGAGGACATTTTCAGTCTCACGAGATGAGTATCGATGTTAGGTTCTCATGTCTGCAAATTGTTGGGTCTTTCCAGTCCATCTATAGAAAGAAACAGCCCCCATCCCTCCTCTACACAAACACACAAAAGGAGAAGAGGAACGAGACAAGTGGGAAACATGAACCTGTTAGTCATTCTCACACTCACAACAATCAGCATTGATGCGGTAAGCAACAAATAAGAGGAAATTACTGTTGGATTTCAGAAGTGTCATCCTCACTTAACTGTTGTTATTCTGGGGTTGACAACATTGTCTCATCAAGATTGTCTTTGTATTATCCTATCAGGTTTTCTCAAGGGACTGGTCAACGAAAAGATTTTCCCAGTCACCTTATGGCACAAGTCGAGGTAAGGAGCCTGTGGATTTGACTTTTGAAATAATAACTTTAGGGGTGTCCGGGTAGCATAGCAGTCTATTCCGTTGCCTACCAACACGGGGATCGCTGGTTCGAATCCCTGTGTTACCTCCGGCTTGGTCGGGCGTCCCTACAGACATAATTGGCCGCGGCTGCAGGAGGGAAGCCAGATGTGGGTATGTGTCCTGGGTTGCTGCACTAGCGCCTCCTCTGGTCGGTAGGGGCGCCTGTTCGGGGGGGGGGGGGATAGCGTGATCCTCCCACGCGCTATGTCCCGCTGGCGAAACTCCTCACCGTCAGGTGAAAAGATGTGGAGGGCGACTCCACATGTATCGGAGGAGGCATGTGGTAGTCTGCAGCCTTTTCCGGAGCAGCGACTGGGAAGACTCAGAAGAGTGGGGTAATTGGCCAAGTACAACTGGGGAGAAAACCAACAAATAAATAGATAAATAAATAACGTTAACAACTGACTTGTTACCATTAACTAGTCGGCTTCACGGGGTGCATGCTCTGCCAGTAACTTACACAATTCTTCACGCTCTTGTTTTGCAGGGCGATCGACCAGGTTGTGCCTGGATGAGGATGGCAGAAGTTACAGGGGTTCAGTCTCTGTGAGTGCAGGCGGTAAAAGATGTCTCCGCTGGCAAAGGTCTGAATATGAGGGACGATACGCAGCCTCAGTGGGCCTGGGCCCCCACAACCACTGCAGGTACATTGTCCAAGCCACACATGCATACACTCCCACTGCCTCACCTGCCACCAACGGCATCGGTGAAAAGAATCACGTACATCCTGTGACGTTAATTTACAAATGACTTTCAACATTAGGAACCCAGACCAGAGCCTGATGCCATGGTGCCACGTCAAGAGAGGAAGGAGGGTCGTGAGAGAGTTCTGCAGTATTCCTAAATGTGCGATGGAAAAGGGTAAGTGAATTAACAAGGGCTCATAGTCACATAGATGCGAAGCGCAACTGTTGCGCGACTTTGTTGTGAATTGAACAATACAGGATCATTGTCTTAAGTTTGTAACTGGAAGTAGGTCTAGTACTGACTGTACATTTTCAACTGAGTAGCTAACGTTAGATCTTATTTACATCATATCCTGACTGGACGCTTAACACTGACATTGTAAAATTGACGCTAACACAAAGTCAGCTTGTCTCAATCACGTTCTTAGCTAAGCAACAGCCCAGAAAAACAAGCCGACACATCAGAAACACCTCAGAGCTTTTATCAGAAGGTTGACTTGTTTGAGCAGGTTAAAGGTGATAGAACACGTCTTACATGTCTGTTGATGGAGTTTCTGTGAAATCCTACCTCGAATGAAACCACATGGACGATAAATACCAAGCGATAGCCTATGAGGGAGAGGCCGAGAGAGCATAGTGACGGAGGTGCACAAAATTATATTTTGCCAATTTCCCTGCCAATGAGGATTACAATATGAATTTAAAAACGCCAGCATATACTTTGAGACACTCCCACTCGCAAACATCCCAGCCTCCCCACATATATCGTTTATGAGGTGCCTCACGTCTAAAAATAAAACAAAAATGCCAGATCAGCGACTTAGATGCTGAGAATACCTTCCTCTTTTGTCCTAAAACAGGTCCAGTTGCAACAGCGAGGCCTCGTGTTCATACCACTCGTGCTGTGGATACAGGTAGGCTCTTCGGTCTTACTTATGTCTTCTAAACCATATCATTTTTTTCCTATGAAATACTTTTCTCCATGTGTATCCCCCAAACAGTCCAGACTGCGAGACAGAGTCAAATCTCAGTAACTGGCACTGACTTTGCATTTGTGTCTCAACAGAGCTGACCTGTGGCCAGAAGACAGAGCGGAAGCAGTTTAAAATAGTCGGCGGTGCTCTCACGTCCACAGAGGCCCAGCCGTGGATGGCAGCCATCTTCAGTCAAAACAGTGCCTTCCTGTGCGGCGGCTCCCTCATCACGCCCTGCTGGGTCCTCACCGCCGCACACTGTTTCTCTGACGGGTGAGTCGCAAACACAGGCAACTAGCACATTTTGCACTTGAATGTGTACGTGCCCCCCCCCCTGTGTGTGTTAAATATGTGTCCATTTTGTCTCTCTCTTTCTCACTACCTCAGTGAGAACACCCAAACTAGACGCATGGCTGTGTATCTGGGGAAAAACGCCATCAATGAAACTGATGTTGACAGGGAACAGAGGTTCAACGTGGAGCGAGTGATCGTACACCAAAAATACAGCGACGACAGCTACGATCACGACATAGGTGTGTATATCAATAGGAAAACCAGAAACCACCTACCTCGCACGGCCATTTTATGGGGCCCCACAAGGAAAGGGGTCTTTTTTAGGGTCAGGACTTGGTTTTGGGGTTAAGGTTAGAATTAGGGTTAGGTTAAGGTTAGGCATGTAGTTTGTGTGGTTGTGGTTCGGGTTAAGAGCTAGGGAATGAATGTAAGTCAATGCCGGGGGGGGGGGGGGGGCTCACAAGGATAGATTTGCTAAGATGTGTGTGTGTGGAATTGATATTACAACATTCTCATAATCCAGTCTAGGGCCAGTTGGGCCCACCACCCAGGTTCAGCTAAAACTGTTATTGCTTGATATAAAACAAAATCTGTTGAGAATCCATTTTTTTGACAAGTATTGGAGAAGAATATTCCGGCGAATCAGACTAAATAACAGTCTGACCCAATTGAATTATCGGGCAACTGCCTTACTTCTCGCTCCAAAGTAATCCTCGTCATTGCTAGAATGACAGCTACGTTGAAAGTTCAGAGCTACATATGTGTGCATGACTATTTGTGTCCATGTGTTCAATGGAGGGGCTGTGCGAGCTGCGTGACGCCCCCGTGAGTAAGTGAAGTGTTTTTGGTTCACCCCTTGCAGCGCTGGTGAAGCTCAAAGGCCGAGGCGGCGCATGCGCGGTGCGCACGCCTACAGTGAGGACGGCGTGTCTCCCCCCTGCGCTCACCATGCTCCCCCCGGGGGTGGAATGCGTCGTGGCGGGATACGGCAAGGAGAGCAACAGTACGTATTAAAGTACCGCTGAAGCGGGACCAGAAGTGAAACACTAACGTCCCCTAACGTCACATATTTTGTACCGTCTCTTCCTACTCAAAGATATGTAACTATAAAAGGTAGAATTCGGGTTTTGCTATTTCTCTGTCAAAGCCCACCCTTTTTCTTCTTCTGGTGCGCATGACGTCACCAGACAAGCGCGGCCAATCGGATCAAATCATGAAAACCCACGCGCCTTTACCAAGAACCCTTGATTGTACTTGGCGCTCAAAGATCCGCTCATGAATATCAACGAGGACTAGACCACGCCCTCGCAGTTCTCGAGGCGATGAGTCAAGTCAAGCCAAGTCAATTTTATTTGTATAGCCCAATATCACTTTACAGCAACACAATGAGAGCAGTATAAAAGGTATAAAAAACATATAAAGGTATAAAAAAACACACTATTAGTCGTTTACGTATAAAGAATTTGTTGCTCAATGTTTTATCACGACTCGTTCAAGGATTTTTGACATGACAATTTAAATCTGATTGACCTTGGTTCAAGTTTAACTTTAAAAACGCCCACCCTGAGTCCTCTCTCTCTCTCCTTCCCCACCATTGTTTGACCTTTACCAGCAACTGATTTTTAAGGAAAGCCCAACCAGTACCCAAGTCCTAATCAAAAACTCAAACACAAATACATGCTTCAATTCATGCTAGAGGCCTCCCTTATGAGAAATCTGAGTGTCTGTAGAGGGACGCCTAAGGTCATTGAGAGGTGGCTGACCCCCTTCAGACGCCGCCATAATTCGAACCCTGACCCCCAACCACTTAAAACTGATGATACTTTTATCCTCCACAGGAGCCTGGCACTACTCGAAGCTGTTGAAGCAGACGAAGGTGTCACTGCTCAGCCAGACAAAATGTTCCAGCATATCGCACTACGGAAGTGCCCTCACCAAGAACATGTTCTGTGCAGCCAGCCCTACCTGGAGCACCGACGCCTGCCATGTGAGTAAATAAGTGGATGTTTTTATGGGTTTTTCTTTTGGATGCACTGACAACGATACCGATATGCGATATCGGGCCGATACCAGGCGACAAATGAGGTATCGGTATCAAACATTTTAACCCAAGACTGAAATCCGACACCAAAAGCCATGAGTAACGTGTCATAGATAAAAGGAAAACGGCTTGATTTACTGCATTTACTGCCTTTTTTGGCAAATGGTGCTTCTTTAATGGTGGCAGAAATCCCCGGATAGCATCCGGATGTGGGCCACTTCAGGCAATGATGCGGCACTGATGGCCTTCTGGCCCTGACAAAATGGATGTGAGCCGGAAGTGGCCCACATGTATAATAGCAAATATGGCCCAAATATGCCAAATCAAATGTGGGCCTTTTCTGGCAAAGACGAGGCGCTCTCGGCAACATGTAATCTGGATGTGACCCTGAAGTGGCCCGTGTGGTAAATGGTGAATATGGGCCAAATATCACAAAACACATATGGGCCACGTTTGGCAAATATGTGGCACATGCGGCATTGCTATGGCTTGGTTCTGGCCCAGATCTGGCAAACAGGGGCGGACCGCCCAAGTGCCGTCATTCCACACGGTATGTGGGCCGGATGAAAGAAAGATTAAAGTCGGGTGTGGGACGGGTCCGGGCCACAGCGGTTTTGCTATCTGGGTCTGATTCCTTCTCAGTTATTTTGCCCACTGACCCCAAACTAACGGTCTAATGGATTAAACCGGTACTCGTATCCGCTAACACTACTGACCATGTACCACAAGCGCTGACATTTCTGTGCGTCCCTCACAGGGTGACTCCGGCGGCCCCCTGATGTGCGAGGTGTCGGGCCGTATGTTTGTGTTCGGGGTGGTGAGCTGGGGTGAAGGCTGTGCCCAGCGGAACAGGCCGGGTGTTTACACACGCGTCACCAACTACAACAGCTGGATCGCTGAACAAACGGGGCTCCCTGCCTTCACGGCTGGAGTTATGTATTCAACAAAATGACCGCTCAAAAGCCCAGTTACCGAGGACGGACGGACGGACAGAATTGGAGGGCAGAAGTGAATTTGGCAGCTACTTTTGATACATGCACAGTGTTTATTACTGAACCTCCTGAGACCTGCTCAGCCCTGGTCTTTACCATGCGTTTGCTAATGGTTAGAATTGCATTGGTTGTGTAATTTTTATGATATTTATCTATTATTTTATTGCATATTGAATATATATTTTTGTCTTTTTTTTTTTGTTTGGCGACAATTACGTAAGATTTAAAGGTAAAATATCAAATAATATATTTTGTACTACTGCAAAAAAACAAACATATTTAATCAAATATTTAATACTTGTATGTGTGTCTTGTTGGAGGCTGGCCCTGCTGATTAAAGTTGTTTATTTTATTAATAAAGCATACTATTTATATCCCATAAGTGACCAGAAATGTGTCCTTTTCTTACTCCCACGGATAAAAATACTGCTTTTCCCCCTCTCTAGCTCTTCCTCTCGCATGCACACAGACACACTAAGCACACACAACTCTTACAGATTTGCCCTTTTACAGACTGACGCCAACAGAGCAAGTCCAACCTATCGTATCTTGTCTTGTTTTGCTAACCTGTGCCGTCGGCAGGCTTGACATACAACACAGGGGATTTGTGCACCAGTGTGTCCTACGCACAGTTCATCTGCAGGTGGGGTTGAGCTTCTCCACCTGCAAAGGCGACCTTCTTCAGTTATCAAGAACCTGGTAATAACGCCAACCTTTGTTGGATCTGTGGGATGACAAGAGCACAGGGTTTCTGTTATGATTTTGTAATCGCCACCGGCCCCCACTTGTCCACATGTTTGATCAGCTAAACATCCAGTCAGCATCACTTCTCCAAGAGGGGGACAAGCGCCACAGGTGAAACAAGGAAACAAGGAAACGTGTCTCTGATAAGACACAGAAACCGACGCTGACACGTGCTCAACAAAACGATAAAACTGATCTTATCGATCCGGGGCCAGATACCATTCCGGTGGAAGCGCTGAACGCCGACGTTGAGACCATCGGCGTCGCCGGGTCATTCTGCCGGGCCTTTCTGAGTGTAGGCCCGAATATAATTTTAAATGTATGCCTATGTGAAGCCCGACACATACACAAACCTAACGTGTGTGAATGTATCGATAGACTTCGTAACATAACAGCCTGTCAAAATAAACTGGAGCGAAGTCTGACTTCCGGTGTGGGAAGATGGCGGCACGGCCTCGCGTTTGCGGCGGCCTCACCCAGTGCCGTTGTCCACGTCTACAGCTGAGTTTGTGTCGTCGTGTGAATCAAGAGGATTCATGTCTGTGATCGTCGGTTCCGTTTGATGGCTGGGAGAGCCGGTGTTGGGTCGGCTGGGAGAGCGGGGCAGGCTAAGCTAACTGCTAGCCCATGCAGACTGGCAGTTCCGATAACACTGAGCGAGGTCTGGCGGCGGCCTCGCCTAGCATCAACTGTGCAGTGCGAGGGAGGTGTGTCGAAGGTGTGCGGCTGGGAGAGCTGGCACTGGATCGTTTGGGGGAGGCTGGTCTGCTGCATCCTGTGGGCCCAAAAAGCACGGCCCTGATCGGAGCTGTGCAGGAAGAGGAAACACCGAGGGCGGTGTGACAGGACGCGGAAGCGGGGCAGGCTAAGCCAACCGCTAGCCCATGCAGACTGGCAGTTCCGATAACACTGAGCGAGGTCTGGCGGCGGCCTCGCCTAGCATCAACTGTGCAGTGCGAGGGAGGTGTGTCGAAGGTGTGCGGCTGGGAGAGCTGGCACTGGATCGTTTGGGGGAGGCTGGTCTGCTGCGTCCCGTGGGCCCAAAAAGCATGGCCCTGATCGGAGCTGTGCAGGAAGAGGAAACACCGAGGGCGGTGTGACAGGACGCGGAAGCGGGGCAGGCTAAGCTAACCGCTAGCCCACGCAGACCGGCAGTTCCGACAGTCCTCCTGGCCGGCGTTCGTTCTCCTGGACAGTGAAATTTTTGAATTGTGTTGCAAATTCTACTGAAAGGATTGTGTTGTTGACTGTTTATTTTGTCTTGTTCTCTCTGCTTTTCTTTAAAAAATGTTTTTGATGGTGTCGTTTTTAGGAGGTTTTGGATTTGTGTTTAGTGTTGCACTGCTGCGGGCTGGGAGAAACGGAATTTCGTCTCTTTTGTGTATGCAAGTACATGAATGAGATGACAATAAATTGTTCCTGATCCTAAATGCAGGTCTCTGAACTAACTCCGCGTGTGCGTGCGCGAGCGCATGTGTGGGAGGGTCTGATGGTCAGCGCTGAGTGACGTGACAAGTTAGAGCGGGAAGAGACGGGTAGAGGAGAAATGGCAGAGCGTCGGGTGAAAAAAACAAAACAAACTCCATCTTTTTGGATTTTTCCAAAACTGGAGGAAGGGTAAGAATGTAGCCTATGTGGTAACTTTTCAATAACGTTTGAAATTGTTTGTTGATTTATGATATGAATTGGATTCGGCACCTACAATCATGATGAAGAGATTGCAGGTGCCGTTTAGCTAGCGGGCCGTACTCGTCTGATCCACAGCATACTAAATTACTGTCCTTTAGCGGGGGGTTTTCTCGTAAATAAATCAAATTTCCCTAAAAGGAACTAAAACAGCAACGACTCGTTCATTTCACTACAGACACAATCAAAAGTTAACCATCATATTGAGTTAAATCTAAATTAACTTCAAGTAACTAAACACATACTGGGCAGTACTTAAGGTTTGACTCTCAGAGGACATGCAGGTGGCTGGTGTGGCAGGAAGGTGCAGGGGACCGGACGAGATGGAAACGGATGATCCGCTGTGGCGACCCCTAAGGGGGCAGCCGAAAGTAGTGGTAGTAGTAGTCTCATCATCCACTGGAGCACAAACCAGGAGTCCTCGGGACGCTGTACCACCGAGCTGACAACGTCCCCACAGCGGCCAGGGAAGGGGAGAAATCCCACATTAAACAGGCCCTGGTTAAGTGTGGTTATCCTAACTGGGCGTTTGTCAAAGCCAGGAACACGCCAAAACAGTGCAGCAGCCGATCGAAGAGAGGAGAAGGACAACATCTGTCTAAGCGTAAACCAGTGGTGATTCCGAGTGTCGGAACAGTTGACACCCATATTTTCCAAAGACTGCATCTCGGTTGCTTTCAACCCCCAAAACACGCTGCGCCGGAAATAGGCTAGGTGCACAAGCGGTCGTCATTGAAACTTCCGGGCGTCCTGGAGTGCATAGCCATTTCCGGTCAGATTTGTTGTGAGGAGACCGGATAGCTAGCTAGCTGTATCTTTCAAGATGAGTGTCTTCGGGGCAAAGAGGAGGCGACTGGTTACTTATCAGCGACAACAGACAGCGACAGCTAGTTACCACTGTTGTGTACCTAAGTGTGCTAACTCATCTCGGTATAATTCGACGATTAGCTTTCATACATTTCCAGCTAACCCTGAGCTACGAGCCCAGTGGCTAGCTAAGATCCGTAGAGACGAGTTCAGTCCTTCCGAGACTACTCGTGCCTGTAGTCGGCATTTCAAGACAGGCGATGTAGATATGACTGGGGGAAAGAAAGTACTCAGCAAAGGTAGTGTACCATCTCGTTTTGCTTGGAACGAATATTCTACTCCAGCCCCAAGGCTCAATGTTTGGCAACGCCGCCAGAGAGGCCCTTCCCCGGACATGGCGTTACCAGTCTCTGACTCGGACTCTAACATGGACGCACGGGTACCCGATCACGACTACTGCATTACACCGGCCACCACCGTAAGGGCTGATCAGTTGGCTGAGGAAAAGGAAATGTTGAAAAGGAAAGTACTGGAGCTGCAAAACTGTCTGGAAAGGTTGCAGCTGCAGTCCCGTTTTGGTCTGCAACGTCTCGCAGGATCAGACGAGGACACTCGTTTTTACACAAGGTAAATGAACCATTTTCTGGAATATAAAATAAATTATGTGTCTACCGGTATGTACACTGCCGTGTGTTTACCGTAATAGAAAGAAGGTCTAATGTGTTTATCTTTTTATTCTTATATTTGCATCATACAAGCATTTCTTGACCTTTTGGCAACTGGTAGAGCCAGCCGTAAAAACCAAGATGATAAGGGTCACCAGTGCTGCCTCTGGCAACTCCACTCAACACATGCACTCTGCTCCCTCGTTGCAGCCTCTATTTTCCTCGCCATATCAAGATCGATTGCTAGTGAGATAAGATCTTTAATTGTCATTGAACAAGTACATGTACAAGTACAGGGAAATTGGACGCAGTTCCAAGGTGCTAGCAATAGTAGTAAAAAAACACACAGAATAATAATAATAACATAAATATAAAGATAAAATGAGACAGTTTAAAAGTGATTTCAGTGCATGTGCAGGGGTGTAGCCTTACACTATGCTGTACTCTGTATAGCTACTATACATACATACATACATACATACATACATACATACATACATACATATGTACATAGCGATCTCAGATGTAGCTGCTCTTGAAGACTACTCTGATACTGGCAACTGGTGGGTGCGAGCTTATAAATATCCAATGGTAGAGGTGGCGGTGGAGGGGCATCTGGGTGGATCAGAATCACACGGCTCACAGGCACCGGGTGTTGGTAAGAGATTGGACTCCCCTCCTGAACATCACCAAATTTTGAGCTGACCAGTGGGACTTCAGCACTAATTGACATGGTGGTGATCAGTGGTGCGATGTCAGCTGGAAAGTCCTTATAAGCCTCTGCTACTTTAAGGACGTCGGGATCAGGCAGCCCCCCCGCACTGCTTTATAAAGTGTGCATTGCCAACGGTCCTCTGCTTCGGCTTGGTTGATAGCACCACCATTTCGCTGACCCGACCTGGCTTCACACCCTAATAATATGAACATATTAGTTAGTTAAATTATTTATTTAGTTAAATTATGTATGTATGTATGTATGTATGTATGTATGTATGTATGTATGTATGTACTTAAACCATTGGATGGTGCAGGTGCACTCACAGACTCACCATCGTCCGTGGCTTGTGCCAGCGCTGTTCCGTCTCTGTACAGCTCAACACTGGAGGAACAGCTGTGAGGTTTAACTGAGAGTAGTGTGCAATCTGAAACAGCAGTGCAACATTATGATAGCAGAGTGCTGTTCCAGCCACACATGAACACTCAGCCTCAACCATTGGGACTGGGGTAGAATCGGCAAGCACAATCTATAAACAAAAGAAAGATAATCAAGTTGAGCAGTCAGGGTAGCCTATGGTCTAAGATGGCCTATTTCTGTTGTTTATGGAACAATAGTGAGTCGTCGTAACATCAATGCCTTAACTGTCTCAATCCTACAGTCAATAATTATTTTGCGCAATGAATACTGAACAGCATGACAAATAAAACCTCAAACAGTTATATACAACAACAAGTTACTGGGGTTTTCATTAAGGATAATAGAACATTCCTGTCAGTGCACCTCGCAAAAAGTTGGTCTGTCAGTGAGGAGTTTCGCCATAATAACGGCATTGTACAGCCAATACAATAGCCAGACAACTTAATTATGAATGCCTGATTTCACGTTAAATTTCAACTTCTTCAAGATACAATGATATATTTGCACATATCCTAGCCACATAAAA
This sequence comes from Lampris incognitus, assembly GCF_029633865.1. NCBI lineage: Eukaryota > Metazoa > Chordata > Actinopteri > Lampriformes > Lampridae > Lampris > Lampris incognitus. The sequence goes on along the minus strand of NC_079223.1, from coordinate 45,097,913 downwards.
CCCCCAGGACTGACAGATAACTGAACTATCCTCCGCTCTACTCTCATAGCCTACTCTGAGGTTGTGAGGTCTTTCATGCTTCCTCATTGATCTGTGGTAGACTGCTCGGACACTCACTCTCCCCGTCTGCTGATCTTTACTTGAAACTGGGGGGGGGGACGGGGGGGGGAGACGGGCATGTTATTCATAAAATCAAATCATCAAACGTTAGATGGTTAGAAGACTGATAGTAACGTACTAAGTGCAAGCGACCTGAATTTTCTCTTGATGTTTACGTTAGCATTAGCTAGCTAGCTTCTGAGGTAACGCTAACTTACCTTCATAATTATCAATGTAGCTCGAAATATACATCTTGAAGCCTTTCTCCTGCTTACTCCCCGGTGTTGCCGAGGAGGCTTGAACGATCTGGTGAACATCACTGACTGTGATTTTTGGTAAATCCTGAAGACGCCTTGTGTAAAATGCCATCGCATCTCTCTGCGTCTCGCATCAAGACCGGAAATGGAAATGCACTCCGGAAATGGGAAGCGGAAGTGGTGGAATGTCGCTACGCAACTAGCCCATTGGTCCACCCCAAGGATCAGGACCCCCCCCCCCGCGCCCCCCGGCACAAACGGAGCAATATAGTGTATGCTGTTAAGTGCCCGGAGGATTGCCATGAATTGTTCATCGGAGAAACGAAACAGACGCTGGCACAACACAGAAGAGCTAACACGTCAGGCCAGGACTCCACACAGTAGGATCCGCGGTGGTGTAGCGGTCTAAGCATCAGCTTTGTGTCGATGCAGTTGCACACTGGGGACTGGGGTTCGCGCCTCGGTCTCGTCAGATCCGACTATGGCCGAACTCGATGAAGCAGCAATAATTGGCAACGGTGTCTTCGGGAGGGGGGCGGAGTCGGCTTGTGTTCGTCACATGAATGCGTCTCTGAGTGTGTCAGAAAAAGCAGTGGTTCGGCCTGGAGTCGCCTTGTCACGGAAGTGGCGAGGCGTCTCCTTCGAGACTGCCGGCCGGAGAGATGCGGTTGGCGAACGCACGCAGTACGAGGGTGGGTGTTTCGGCTAAAATAGGGATCGATTGGCCCACTAACTTGGGAGAAAAAGGGGAAAATCAGAAATAAATTAAAAAAAGGACTCCACACAGTCAACACCAGTGTTTCTCAACCGGGGTCCGCGGACCCCTAGTGGTCCGTGGTGTAATTGCAAGGGGTCCGTGAAAATAAGATATCTTTAAAAAAAAAAGATCCTATGACATTTATAGAAATAGGATTATTTTACTCAAATGTGACTGAGACCTTTATCTACCTAAACTACAAAGGGTAACAGGACTTTTTTCTCTAATTACATCTGTTTCACAAGTGTAATTTGTTGTATTTTAATAAGAGATCTCGCTCCCGTTTGCATTGTTAAAAGTTACTGCATAAAAATTCTGTTGTTACATATATCTGAAAGTTACTGAATACATATTCTGTTTTGTTACATATATCTGAAAGTTACTGCATAAGAGTTCTGTTTTGTTAACTATATCTAAGTTACAACTGAAAGCTCTTATTTTTGCCCCAAAGAGTGAATAAGTGCTATAATGCAATTTAAAATGCAGTTTCTACTGTTTCTACCAAATTGCAACCCCCCTCCCCCAAGATCAGGTGGAGGGGTCCTCAGGGTAGATCAAAAATACGCAGGGGGTCCAGGACCCCAAAAAGGTTGAGAACCATTGATCTAAACTACCCTTTTTCACTTTCCTTTGTATCCTAGCAGATTTCCTCCCTAGTGGCTTTTTTTTCTATTTGTAGCCAGCTTTTCAAGTTTATTCTCCTCACTGTCTGTAATGTCCAAAATAACCCACTCTCCCCCTCCCTTCCTCACCCCAGTGGCCTCCCCTGCTTCCCCACTGTTATTCTACCCTTCTTTCACTCTCACCGCCGCGTCGTCCTCCTTTCCTCCATCCTTCTTTCTCGGCTTACTGTCCGTGTTGCTGCCGGTCTCCTCAGTCTCCTTCTCCCCTATCGCCCCCATGGATGCGTCCTCCGCTGCCGTCACGTCCTCCTCTCCTTCTCGCTCCACCAACTCCTCCATCTGCTCTCCGTCATCGTCTGTCCTTGCATCGTTCTTTTCTGCTCCCACCTCTTCTCCTCTGTTTCCTTCTTCTCTCTGCCGCGCCTCCTCTTCTCTCTCCATCTCTCTCCGCTCGTCACACTCCCTCACGTAGTGTCCCCTCGGGCCACATTGAAAGCAACTAAACTCTGGGCACTCTCTAAAAATGTGCCCAGGTTTAATGCAGTCTGCACACACGAACTTGTCTATTGTGAATGACTCTAAAATATTCTGCATCTCCCAGAGTCTCAGATTTTGTAACGTAGGCGAGTGAACAGACCTGGTCGTTGAAACATACTGTAGCGAATTTGGGGGGCACCCGGGAACCGCCGCAGCTGGGACGCGAACCCGGGTTTCCCGCACCATGGGCGACTACGTTAACCAGTCGACTAAAGGGTCCAACCCGTTAGCCAAGGGCTAGCGAGTCTATTCGTCCGTGATCATTACACTAACCCCCCTTCGGGAAACGCGTCCCCGCGCTTCAGCATACCAGCTCTCTCGCGCCTCTGGGCGCACGCACTACCGATGGCCTCACCATCCCACTTCTGAAACCAATGTTGCGAATTCGGGGGGCAGCCAGGAACCGCTGTAGCTGGGACGCGAACCTGGGTCTTCCGCACCACAGGCGACTACGTTAACCAGTCGACTAAAGGGTCCGACCCGTTAGCCACGGGCTAGCGAGTCCATTCATCCGTGATCCTTACAGTACTTTTAAGAATCAGCTATTTCTGTACCAGGCCACATGCACCGTTTAATTGGCGATAAAGCCTTTGCTTCCCATTCTTCCAGCTTTGCCAGTATCTTCCAGTCTTCCAGATAGACAGGCAGGTTGATGAAGGACATCACCATGTCATTGCTTGTGATGTCTCTGGCGTGAATCATCACTCCATTCACTCGCATGCTGTCCGTCGATTTGAATTTCCCCTCCGCGTCCTTCATTGTGACTTCAAAAATCTTCTCTCCTCTTATTCTGCAACGCACAACCTCTCTGTGCCGTTTTCGTACACTTTCTGGCTTAATCTGATTTATCAGATAAGACACTTGGACACTTTCATACGTGTGCAACAGTGGACAACCTTATTGTTCGTCAGACCCGCCAAAATCCGAACTGTGCGCATGCGCTGACTTGCATTCAAAAACTGAAAACTTTAGAGTTTAGTTCACGTGATATCTCCCTTCTAAAACAAAGGATTTCCTATTTTAATTCCCAAAACTATAAGTCTTAAATCATAAATTCCGTTCAAAACCTTTTCTTGTCCTTTTTTTCAAACTAAAATTAGACATGTGTGAGTCAAAGTCTGTGTTTCTTTATGAACGCAATAATTAACTGTTACTAATATAAACAATCTAACTAAAGGGGAGTGGGTAGACCACCACAGCCCCTTGATAGAGAGGAGGCAGGGATTATTCTACCCTATATGCCATCCATCCCTCCAACTATCATAACGGGTGTTTGGCTTCACCACCCTTCCGCTCCTTGTGACAACAGGACCTCCAGGACCCGGTGTTGGGTGGCTTCTGGCAGGTTGTGTAGTGAGTGCCTCTGGATGTACTGGCTCAGGCGGGACCACCAGTGTTTCTACAAGAGTTTCATTGTTCACCAACTGGATGTTGCTGCGGTTCCTTCTCGGTGTGTCACCTCGTCCCGTTTGGAGGATGGACGACTGTGGCACCGTTTCCTCTTGCTGCAAAATTGCTGTCTTTGCCCGTGTTTCCTCTCCATCAATCTTGAGACAAACTTGGTCACCACAGGTGAGAGGAGGGCGTGGCTTTGCTGAGTACCTGCGGTTGTAAAACCTCTCATAGGACTGCTTGGCTTGCTTGTCATTTATCCTCACTTTCTCCAAGGTCAGGCCAGGCAGGTCTTAGATTTTCCTTGAGGGTTGACAGGGTTGTACGTAGGCACCGCCCCATCATGAGCTTAGCATGGCTGTGCCGTGTAGAATTTGTTGGTGTTGAGTGGTAGTTTAGGAGTGCTAGGTGGGGGTCATCCTGCTTGAGAATAGCCTTGGCTGTCTTCACAGCACATTCAGCCATGCCGTTTGACTGGGGGAAGTGAGGGCTGGAAGTGACATGTTGAAAATCAAAACTCTGCAGCAAACCTCTTGAACAGTTCCAGAGAGCTATGGTCCACTGTCTGTCCGGACTTCCTCAGATATTCCCCAACGGCTGAAGGTGCTTTTTAACTTTCCAATCACTGTCTCACAATTTGTCATTGGCATATTCAGAATTTCCACCATCATCAGAAGTAATCTATTATGATTAAGTATGTTCAGCCTTTGTACTCACAGAGATTGGCTGCGATTTTCTGCCACGGCAGCTCCGGCAGTGGTGTAGTGAGTAAGGGCTCCCTGTGCTGACTGGGTCGGTAAATGTTACAGTGTCGATATGACCGTGAGTTCTCTCACGTCATTGCCTATATCTGGCCACCAGATGGCACTGCTGTAGCGCTGTCTACATTTTGTCAGCCCCTGGTGACCCTGGCGGATCTTCTGGATCATGTCGTCACGCATGCTGCATAGGACAACAATCTGGTTGCCACGCCTCAGGACTCCGTCCAGCTCACTCAGCGCTCTGCACTCATGAAAGTATGGTTTGGCTGACATGGCTATGCTTTTAACGTGATCAGGCCAGCTGTTCTTTATGTAGCTAAGGACACACTGCAGCTCACTGTCCATTTCTGTCTGTTCTTTAATCTTTTCCAGAACCGGCCTCCTTACTCCCACGCTCTCCTTTATAGCATTCACATATGCCTAGACCTTCTTTTCCAGGCCATCCAGTTCTGTGCTCTGTAACAGGTGCCAGGACAGTGTGTCGGCGGTGATGAGATTCATCCTGGGGACATACACAGCCACAGGGTTGAACTTCATCAGTCTGAAGAGGAGGCAGTGGCAGCAGAGGGTTGTTGTGTCCAGGTCTTTTGAATTGATCAATGTGACCAAAGGCTTGTGGTCTGTGAAGAGCTTGTATGACTCTAAGCCACACAGATACTGATAGAAACATTCTGATGCCCACACACCTACCAGACATTCTTTCTCAATTTGGGCGTATCTTCGTTCTGCATCAGTTAGGGTACGGGAACAAAATGCCACAGGCGTCAATATTCCATCATGCTCCTGCATCAGTAGGCCTCCGAGGCCGTAGCTGCTTGCATCGGCGCTAACGACCGTGGGCCTCTGGGGGTCAAAGTAGGCCAAAACTGGTGCTGAGGAGATCAGTGATTTTACCTCAGTGAAGGCCTTTTCTTGTTGAGGACCGCAAATCCACTCTCGGTCTGATTTCAGTAGGTCATTCATCGGCTGGAAATGGGTGGACAAGTTTGACAGGTAGCGACCTATATACTTCACCATCCCCAGGAACCGTCGTAGTTCTGCATTGTTCTTAGGGGCATTCATGTCTCTGATAGCAGCAACTCTCTCTGGGCTTGGCCTAATGCCATCTTTGTTTACCACTTACCCTAAAAAGTCCAGTTTAGATTGAGACAGCTTGCATTTCTCTTTACTGAGCTTGAGGCCAGATTCTCTGATGGACTCCACCACTCTCCTGAGTCTCATGTCATGTTGCTGTTTTGTTCCTCCAAAAACTAAGATGTCATCCATGTATACTATTACGCTGTCATGCCCTTGTAATAGCGCTGACATTTTCCTTTGGAATATTTCAGGCGCTGAAGTAATGCCAAATGGCAGCCGTTTGAAGCAATATCTTCTCAGTGGGGTAATAAACATTGGTAGTAGGGCGCAGTTCTCCTCCGAGGGGATCTGCCAGAATCCACTGGCAGCATTCAGGCTTGAGGAGACTGTGCTCCCAGTGAGCTTGGGGAGCAGGTCGCCAATGGTAGGCAAGATTAACTTTTCTCACTCCACACATTCATTCGGCCTCTTCAAATGACATATGTTCTGATTTTATTATTTTTCTTTACAACTGGAACCATGGGTGCGCACCGTTGTGTTGGTTGTGTAACCTTTCCTATGATGCCCATTGACTCCATTCGTTTCAATTCTTCCTCCACTTTGGGTAGTAGTGGAACAGGGATACATCATGGTGTGGGTACACTGGGTTTGGCCCCCTCTTTCAGCACAATCACCAAACACATTCACTTCATCCAGACGCTTAATCAGACCCAACTTGGTTGCTATAGCCCAGCCAAGCAGGTTTTCTCCACTTGAATTGACAACAACTACCCTAAAGTAGCAATCACGGAGCTTGTTCTGCACCTTAGCTTTAATCTTGGCCATAAACTGTCCTCTAGTGGTCACTGTGCTGCTTGGGCTTCCAAGTGGTCTCGTCCCAGGTTTAAGCTGGGGTTTTTTGACTAGGCTATCAAAAATAGCTTCTGATATGACTGATGTATCAGCCCCGAGTCTATTTGAAATGTCACTGGGGTATTTGCAATGTACAGTGTGGTATGCCATGGTGGCTCGTCCTCAGTGATGACTGTATCCACGTGTGTCTGATTCTCTGTGAGTGACCCCAAAAAGACTGACTCCTCACCACTTTCACTGTAATTTTCTGTCATCTCCTGCACGTTCTTTGTGTAACATGCTACAGCAAAGTGTCCTATTTTCGTGCATTTGTTGCATTTTTTTTCCTTTTGCTGGACATCGATCTGGATTACTGTGGTCTCGGTTACATCTTCCACATTTTCCTTCTATTCTCTTATTTTTCTGTTTGTATGCTTTTTCTGCACGGGCGCTATTGCTTCGCCTCCCCTTCTGGGAGAATGTTTTTACTTCGTCCACATTATTAGAAGAGCTGGGTCGTTCATTCTGGACCTAAATTAGCTCATGATGTCTCGCTATTTCTACTGCACTACGTAGGTTTAGGTAATACTTCATTTGCAACTTCTGAGACAGTGATTTATCACGAGTTCCAATGGCAACTCTATGTCTTAGACGTTCCTCCTTTTGGGCTCCAAAATGACAATTTTCTGCAAGCTCGTACAGCTGTCTAATAAAAGCTTCCACGCTTTCACCAGCATTCTGCACTCGCGAGTGAAATGTAGCCCTCTCAAAGATGACGCTGCGTTTTGGACTGACACGTTCATTGAACTCTGCAAGCACTGTGTCATACTATATATGTGCATCCTCTGCTCTCCTGAAGGTGAATGATTTGAATATGTGCTCAGCCTCTGCCCCCATCGAATATATCAACGCACTGACCTGCACCCCTTCTGCCTCCTCGTGAAGCTTTAGTCGCCTCTTGCTTGCAATCCGACCAGCTCGCAGGCTTTGTGAAATCCAGCGGATCCGGAGAGGAAAACGTTGCCATGGCGATGCACACACTTGCTCACTAACGACTCTTACTTCTGACGCCATGTGGCGTTTTCGTACGCTTATTGGCTTAATCTGATTGACCAGATAAGACCTTCGGACACTTTCATACGTGTCGTAACGATCGCCGCCTAGGCGTCCATTTTGGTGACGTTTACACCCGTTGCGGGGGACTTCCGGTTTTATTGTGGTAATGGGTGGACGCTCGCGTGAACCGTCGTCACAAAATCTTGTAATAATCCCCTTTTCGGTGCTGAAACCATGACCTGTGTCGCAACGTCTGTCCTCAATAAAACTACAGCCGAGGTATGAAGATTGTCGTCCATCCATTCCACTCTACTGACCCCGCAGAGAGCGCCCCGATCTCTACGGCGTGCAACAGCGGACACATTTCGCGTTCGCCAGACCCGCCAAAACCCGAACTGCGCGCATGCGCCGACCTGCATTCAAAAACTGAAAACTTTTGAGTGACACTTCACGTGACACTCGCCCCACTTTCTTCACCGCCCTTCCAACGTTTCCAGCGTGGTAACGCTTCCCTCCACTTCCACTGCCGCATTTCTCTCTCCTTTCTCCGCTGTTCTTCTGTCTGTTCGCCCGTTTGTTCCGTGTCCTCTCTCGTCTTCGTCGTTCGGTTTTTCCCTCTGCTCGTCTCTCCACTTTGCACGTCTTTATCATTCTTTCTGTCCGTGTTCTTAATAATTGTCGTTTGTTCCTTTCCGTTGTCCGTGGCCATGATTCCCGTCCAAGAAGAAGAAGAAGAAGAAGAAGAAGAAGAAGAAGAAGAAGAAGAAGAAGCAGCAGCAGCAGCAGCCCACACACAAGTCCCCCAAATAACAAAAGCTGTCGGGGGAGAGATGACTAAAAAAAAACCAGACTTTTAGACAAAAGAAATGTGCACAAAACCGACGAAAGTTTAACAGTCTAACGCCCCCCCCCCCAACTGAGGTATCTCGGCACTATTTTTTATTCGGTAACACTTTAGTATGGGGAACATAAAAAAACTTAATTACTAGTGAATTAGTAATGACCAAGATGTCACTTTAGTATGGGGAACATATTCTAAGTAACCAAAACTTAATTTACAGTAATTTAACACTATGAACACTTGTAGTGTTGTGTGTTGTTATGTAAGAACAGACCATATTCATTAAGTGTTAGTAAGGGAGAATAACTCTTCTTGTGGTACTACCACCTTATAAAGGGCATACTAAGCAAAGCATATTGAGATGGTACTACTAATAAGCAATACTTCTGAGGTTACAGAGGGAAAACTCATAGTTAATGGCTTACTGGTTGTATAATAAGGCCATGCAGAATGAGGCATTAATGAGTACGTAATAATGACCAATTAAGAGCCAATATGTTGCTAATTTGCATGCTACTAAGCACCTAATTAATGGTGACTACGTTCCCCATACTAAAGTGTTACCTTTTAGGTATTTTATTTTATGAGGTTTATGGTACCCGCCATCTTACCCTACACACATCAATGTTTACATCAACAACAGATCAAACCGAAAGTCTCCAACACCAGTGAGTATCCGCTGAGAATCTGCGTGTCAATATGTTTGGATGTTGTTGCGTTTGGGGACACTACATTCCATTGCCACTGGGTGGCACTGTGAGACGATGGATGGCGGGGAAAGACTGCTGTATGGGGACAGAAGAAGAACAAGCATCGCGAGGACAGAAAGTTGGCTGAAAGCTACCGATCCAAAGCTAGTTGATGCTAAATAACAGTTCAGCAACAGTGTGTGTGTGTGTGTGTGTGAGAGAGAGAGAGAGAGAAGAAGAAGAGGGTGCTACCTGCAAGGCTGAACCAAGGCCTGAAGCGAAGTTGCTGAAACCAACGACCCCCACAATGCACCGCAACAACTCAGCAGGCAGATCCGGATCTCAGCGGAAGCTGCGTTTGCCCTTTTTGCAAAGCCCGGCTGGCTGGACGGAGACGGAGCAGGCCATGTCTGTCAAACTGACTTGTTCGACTGGAAACAGCGAATGAGAGCTGACGATGGCAGCGGCGACAAGAGAAGTGACGTTGTTCACCGATCAGGATTTTTAAAACGTGGATCAAGTAGTACGCTTTAGATCCAGAGGTGTAAAAACCAGGTCCAGAAAGTAAAAGTAAACCATGTATTTGCTCCACCCATGCGCCACGCCGGCAGATTCCAGTCAACGCCGCTCCTCAACTAGGGAGGGAAAACTAGTTAATGCCGGTTTAGTGACGTGGTTGGAGCAAATACACGGTTTGGATATTTCTGGACCTGGTTTTTACACCTCTGTTTAGATCACAACAAACGCCTAAAAACAGTCACAGCTTTCATTTTCTTAAGAAGGACTTCTTCACATTCCTCCTCTGTGGCATTACTCTCTTCTCCTTCTGACAGTCATGACCTTGCCTCGACCTCAGAGATATCAGATTCTGTGCCGGTCTGTGCAGACTACCGCATGCCTCCTCCCATACATGCGGAGTCGCCAGCCGCTTCTTTTCACCTGACAGTGAGGAGTTTCACCAGGGGGACGTATCGCCTCGGGGGGGATCATGCCACCCCAGCCCCTTAACAGTAGTTGAGTTATTCAGTTATTTCTATATCTTCTTGCTTAGTGTAACTTTTATTTAATTCTATTCATAATATACCATTCATTCTATACAGTTAACGTTACAGGGGCAATGCACATTAACAGAGCTTTTGTTTGTTTGTTGTTGTTAATGTGCCAGTTTTAAGGGCGGCGTGGTGGCGCAGTGGTTGGCGTAGTCACCTCACAGCAAAAAGGTTCTGGGTTTGAGCCCCGGGGTAGTCCAACCTTGGGGGTCGTCTCTGTGTGGAGTTTGCATGTTCTCCCCGTGTATAAGTGGGTTTCCTCCTGGCGGCCTGTCCAGGGTGTCTCCCCGCCCTGCCGCCCAATGACTTCTGGGATAGGCTCCGGCATCCCCGCGACCCTGAGAGCAGGATAAGCGGTTCGGATAATGGATGGATGGATGTGCCAGTTTAGCCATCTTGGCTACTGGGGGTAGCCACTGGGGGTACTGTGTCTGCTCATATTGTGTCACCTGTATTGTGATTTACGTATACTGTGAGTTTGGGCTGGGCACTGAGAGCGGCGGAGGGAAAGCTGACCTGTTGTACACTGTGATGGCAGATCCAACAGTAAAGCACTGAAGGAGAGCCGTGTGTGCTGCGGGTTCTTTATCAAGCTACTGCAGCACTGGCGGCAACGTCTTCAGTTGGGTCCTCAATTCCTGCTCATGCAGTGACATGGCAAGATGGCACTTTCAGACCGAACGACGGCGTGGCGATGAAATTGCCGCTTAGTCTGAATACCGGGCGAGAATTCTGCACGCCCCCTCCCACTGAACCAATCAGACCTTTCTGCAGGCGTACAGCTGCACCCGCCTTGGATTGGGAGACACGACAGCAGGCGGTAAAGACCGCGCAATCCATCACCGGGTCCCGCGTCACCTTCAGCGAGCAACAGGCCATGACAGGGTCACAACACACAGCTGAAATCTCCCCCTTACCTCTCCTGTCTTCACGGCTCTACTCTAATGTTAGACCCCCCCCCCCCAAAAAAAAAAACAGACGTGAAGAAAGGTTCAACTCACAGGCCGTAAGACTCAAGAACAACAGAATCCATCTTCATCCACTGGCCCTGATGTTGTCTCATGTGGGACTGCTTACACAGTAGCGACAATCACTGTGCTGTTTGTGCAACTCCGGTTAAATACAGACGTGGTCAGGTTTGTTGGTACCCTCACAGCTCAGTGGAACGGTGCGTCTTTCCTCCTGAAAAGTGATGAAACTCACATCTGTTTTGTCATGTGTGCTTGCCTGCCTTTGGTATGTGGTAGAATAAAGCAAAGAAGATGTGAGAAGAGATGAGTTATTGTTATTCTACAAAGATATTCTGAAATGGCCCGGACACATTTGTTGGCCCCCCTTAGAGAAGATAATAAATAACTGGATTACAGTTTTATATTTTATATTTCATAAATTAGTATCACACACGTCTCGAGTCGTGTGAGCAGTCGTTCAGCCTGTGTAAATGGAGGAAGTCGTCACTGTGCTGCTTGGCGCCACTGTGGCACCACACTGACCACGGGCCAGAGCCAGAGAAGCAGAGAGGGGTCTGAGGAGACCAGGAAGAACACAAGACCCAAGCAAGGTGGAGGTGAAGGCTGCAGAGCATCTCCGAGCAGCTTGGTGTTCCTGGGACAACGGTGGTGGTGTTATTGAGATGTTTAAGGTCCACGGAGCTGGAGCCCACCTCCCTGAGCACGGCTGCAAGAGGAACATGGACCCGGGATTGGACAGCAGGACGGTGTGACTGGTAGAAAAAGAACCAAGGACAACTGCCACAGAGAAACAAGCTGAACTCCAAGGTGGAGGTGAAGGCTGCAGAGCATCTCCGAGCAGCTTGGTGTTCCTGGGACAACGGTGGTGGTGTTATTGAGATGTTTAAGGTCCATGGAGCTGGAGCCCACCTCCCTGAGCACGGCTGCAAGAGGAACATGGACCCGGGATTGGACAGCAGGACGGTGTGACTGGTAGAAAAAGAACCAAGGACAACTGCCACAGAGAAACAAGCTGAACTCCAAGGTGGAGGTGAAGGCTGCAGAGCATCTCCGAGCAGCTTGGTGTTCCTGGGACAACGGTGGTGGTGTTATTGAGATGTTTAAGGTCCATGGAGCTGGAGCCCACCTCCCTGAGCACGGCTGCAAGAGGAACATGGACCCGGGATTGGACAGCAGGACTGTGTGACTGGTAGAAAAAGAACCAAGGACAACTGCCACAGAGAAACAAGCTGAACCCCAAGGTGGAGGCGCAACCGTTTCTGATCGCACCACCCGTCACTTTTTCAGTGAAAGTGGGCTCCACGGAAGGAGACCCAGGGGGACTCCACTTTTGGGGGGAAAATATAAAAAAGCCAGACTGGAATTTGCTAAAATGCGTATTGACGGACCACAATCCTTCTGGAGAATGTCCTCTGGAGAGATGAGTCAACACTGGAGCTTTTCGGCAAGTCGCGTCAGCTTTACCTTCACAGATGAAAAAATGAAGCTTTCAAAGAGAAGAGCAGCGTACCTCCACTGAGACATGGAGGAGGCTCGGTTGTGTTTTGGGGCTGCTTTGCTGCCCCTGGCACAGGGTGCCTTGAATCTGTGCAGGGCCCCAAGAAATCTCAAGACTAGCAAGGCATTCTGGAGGGAAACCTACTGCCCGGCGTCAGAAAGGCCTGTCTCAGATGCAGGTCACGGGTCCTGCAACAGGACAATGACCCAAAACACACGGCTAACAGCACCCAAGAATGGATAAGAACAAACGATTGGACTATTCTGAAGTGGACTTCCACGAGTCCCGATCTGAATCCTCTTGAACATCTATGGAAAGAGCTGCAACCTGCAGTCTGGACAAAGCACCCATGAACCCTGAGACCGCTGCAGCAGTTTGCTCAGGAAGACCGGGCCAAACACCGGTTACAGGTGCAGAGGTCTCATGGAGAGCGACAGGAAACCTCTGACTGCAGTGACTGCCTCTAAAGGTTGTGCAACACAATACTAGGTTAAGGGTCCCGTCATGGCGGCACGGTGGCACAGTGGTTAGTGCAGTTGCCTCACAGCAGGAAGGTTCTAGGTTCGAGCCCCGGGGTCCAACTTTGGGGGTCATCCCGTGTCGTCCTCTGTGTGGAGTTTGCATGTTCTCCCCGTGTCTGTGTGGGTTTCCTCCAGGTGCTCCGGTTTCCTCCCACAGTCCAAAGACATGTAGGTCAGGTGACTTGGCCATATTAAAATGGCCCTAAGTGTGGGTGTGGTGTGGTGTGGTGGTGGTGGTGGTTGTGGTGGGGGGGACTGTGATGGCCTGGCGGCCTGTCCAGGGCGTCTCCCCGCCTGCCGCCCAGTGACTGCTGGGATAGGCTCCAGCATCCTGCCTCCCTGAGAGCAGGAGAAGTGGTTTGGATGATGGATGGGACCATTTGTCCATGCCATTTTACATTTGTTTTATTATTTACAATATTATGTTGAATTAAAATCAAAAGCAGTCTTAATTTCTATGAAATATTGACTAAAAAGGGGTGGATGCCCATTACTTTTGTCAGTTTCAAGTTAATTCAGAGAAAAAAAAAAAATTTTTTTGGGTGGAGGAGTGTCAACAAATTTGAGCATGTCTGTATTTAGCACAGCCGGTATCAACACAGCTATTGTACTGTGTTTATACTGAGCTGTTGGCTACATTGTAATTGCACTGCTATTATTGACTCGTTGCAGCCACAAATTTGTTCATGGCCATGTTGCAAAATGAAGTGTATTTTTGCCCTCCCTGCATACCTTACGGTTTAATGTTATGTTTTGTGTTTATTATTATACATCTAATTAGCAAGAGCATGCGCGTGCCAGCGTCTCGCTGCACTGTGTAAACCCGCTGGAGATGACAAAGTGAAAATGAACTTGAAAATGGAGAGATTAGTGTGGCTTAAATGACGCTTAACATTCATTCTGCCCTGAAACCCCCCAGCTGTCTCCGCTGGCCTCCACCCAACAGCAGAAATAAGCCAGAATGACCAGTAAACTGTCCTGCTGGGAGAAATGACGATGGTTTATTGTCGCTGCACGACTGTGGCAGGAATCTGTCAGAAGTGGGTGTGGGTGAAGTTGTGTCCGCAGAGATAAGCATCCGCTTGTTGCGTCGTCTCACGTCATTCATTCCGTTAAACCCCTGTTATGTCTGTGCAGCTTCGTGACGTCATGAATCAACATCACTCATAAAGCCCGAAAACAAGGCTTCTGGTTTGTTTTGGGGTTTTTTTTTGGCCATTATTCCAATCCCCCCCCCCCCCATCGGATTGGAATAAATGAGCAGTGTTTGCCATGAAACACTAGAGGGCAGTGTTGCGTAAAAGCAATTTAACCAACTGCTGAGCAGCCTTAAAGGACACAAACGGTTATCTCCAGGAATCAGGAACACTTTGTCATTTCTTCTCATGTATGCGATGAAATGCCGTTTCTCCCCCCGCCCACAGCAGTGCAACACAAACACAAAAACACATATCCAAAAACTACAAGAACTACAAGAACACATATATACAAACCAACACATATCTCCAAACCAACATATATACCCAAACCAACACATATATCCAAACTAAACAAAATAAATAGAAAATTCGCTGTACAAGGGAACGAACGCCAGCCAGGATGACTGTCGGAACTTCCGGGCTAGCAGTTAGCTTAGCATGCCCCGCTTCCGCGTCCTGTCAGACCGCCCTCGGTGTTTCCTCTTCGGGCGCAGCTCCAGGCAGGGGCCGTGGTCTTGGGCCCACCGGACGCGGCAGACCAGGCTCCCCCAGCCGATCCAATGCCAGCTCTCCCAGCCAGACACCCTCGACACAGTCAACGCCGGGTGAGGCCGCCGCCAGACCGCCCTCGGTGTTTTCGGAACTGCCGGTCTGCATGGGCTAGCAGTTAGCTTCGGTGTTTCCTCGTCGGGCGCATCTCTAAGCAGGGCCGGGGTCCCTGGGCCCACAGGACGCAGCAGACCAAGCTCTCCCAGCAGATCCAGCGCCGGCTCTCCCAGCCATCAAACGAAGACAGATCTTAGATACAGATGTGGACAAAGACACTGCATGGACAGTACTGGGTGAGGCCGCCGCAAATGTGAATTCGCGCTGCCATCTTCCCACACCGGAAGTGGAATAATTTCATCACAACATTAGAGTCCAGATGGAGACAATAATTCCAACATATCAAATAGAATCGAAGAGGAGAGGAAAGGAGAGGATCCACATATGTTGCCCCACATCTTTTCCACGTCTCAGCCGGTGTAACAAAAAAATCAAAGCCTCTTTCTACTTTTCAGACACACTAACCGTGTGGCGCATATGTGTGTTATATGTGAGTACATGTCAGCTTGTCTCCGTGTTTATTTAGGGATGAGAATTTATAGCGCATGACTTTCAAACGCTGCTCGAAACATGTCCCCTTTTAACAACATTAGAAACTTAGATGTCCTAAATATAGAAGCTGTGGTGAGATATCAAACTTGGCATCCCTTAGTTCTACCTCTGTTATTTAGTAGCCCCCATGCTCCAATGCGCTGTAGTTCCCACACCAACCTCATACAAACCACGCAGCATGGCGCCATAAAGGACAGGGTATTTGAAGGAAACATGGGTTAGGGTTGTTTCTGTATATTGGCCGTATATACTTTGTATTCTGTAGCATATCTGATAACTGACTGATCATGTCTTTTGCATAACATCTGCAGAGACAAGCACTTTTACAATGAGCCCCAGAGACCTTTCTGTTTGTGTCATAGTGGATGAAACAAATGGGCACGAGGCTGATGAAGAGGACGAAGATGATGACGGAGATCTCTACCAGTGCTCCGTGTGTGGAAACAGCTATACCAGTATGCGGGCCCTGTGGAGCCACTTGCGGGGTCACACCCAGTCCCATGCCAACCCCGCCAGCTCAGGCTTCTACTCCATGTCCACTCATGAGGAGGTGAAGGATGAGGGAAGGGGAGTGCAGAAACAGGTCATGTGTCCTCTTCTCTGCAGCTAGTATGGGAGGCCACCACCTCATCTTGAAAAACGGGTGGGTTGCTGTAGCCAGGATGGCTTCATTGACATCAGTCTTCAGCTGTAAGAAGCCACTGAACCTTTTCTCAGAGCCAGCTATGGTAGGTAGCTTGCAAGATATGTGAGCAGTACCACAGATTGGAAGCTTGCAGGTCATGTAGTTTAGCCCGAACAGCAAAGAGGGTAGGTATGAACTCACCATAGTAGCATGAGGTCTGGCCTTGAAGGTGGTCAGTTGCAATGGCAATGGGCTTGAGGACTCTGCAGTATTCCTCAAAGAAATCAAGCTCTACCTCTTTGAACGGTGGGAGCTGCAAGGCCGGCATGATCTCAGGAAGCTTCTCCCGAAGATCAGCTGACTCAAACAGTCAAAGAGAATCCACCTACAAACGCAGGGTGCGTTCAGTTGCTGGTTGGTCAAGTATTTCTGCATATTTTGGTCTGCCAGAAGCATGCCATGAACGCTTTGCCCTGGAGGAATGATTCAGCCTGGAGAGAGTTGAATTGTCTTTAATTAGGCTTTTGGCATCAGTGGTTGAAACCAAACTCCGTGTGTGAGTGGAACACCTGACGTGAGGTGGTAGAACGATAGCACACTCTGACACTTCTTCTCACGCTGGCTCTATTATTACAAATGAAAGATTCAGTTCCTGCTCATCCGTCTCATCCTGTTCCTCTGAAACGACTGAGATATTGAACTTATTGATATTGAAGAAGTTTGATGCATTGTCAGTCACAGTAGCCATAATAGCGTCAGTTGTGAGTCCATATTCTGAATGGATCTCCTCCAGTAGTTCTGCAATGGGATTGTAGGTATGTGGACTGGGAAAAGGTCTGCAAGCAAGAGCAGCCGGTTCACGTTCTAGCATGTCTGTTTGCATCCAATGTACAGCGGCTCCCATATAACTTGTTTTTTTTAGTTGATCATATATCTGCAGTGGTGCAAACATGTTGTAGGCACCTAAGTCTCTCCTTCAAATGTGCTGTTTTATTATTAAAGTCTTCATCGATTCTTCCCCCAAGTGTCTTCCTGGGCACAACTTTAGCACCTTGTCAAAGTCCCTGTACCAAGTCTATAAATTCTTTATGATCAACAGTGGCCAATGGGTACATGCCTTTTGTGACAAAGGATGTGACGAGAGAGTCAATTTTATTTTGTGTCACTGGACCACGTTCAAAGAGAGTAGTATGTTTGTATGAGGTCCTGGTTTTTTGTTTTGTTTTTTGTTTTTTTTGCTTTTCCCACTGGCAAATTCCTTTTTCTGGTGTTCAAATTCCTCTCTCTCTCTGGGTCACGGGGATGCTGGGACCCACCCCAG
Source organism: Lampris incognitus (assembly GCF_029633865.1). Lineage (NCBI taxonomy): Eukaryota > Metazoa > Chordata > Actinopteri > Lampriformes > Lampridae > Lampris > Lampris incognitus. The sequence continues at coordinate 45,080,651 of NC_079223.1, read as the reverse complement.
CAGTCATTGGGCAGCAGGCGGGGAGACACCCCGGACAGGCCGCCAGGCCATCACAGAGCCCGTGACCCTGAGAGCAGGATAACAGGTTTGGATAATGGATGGCTGGATAGATGGCTGGATGGATGGATGGATGGATGGATACCGGTAAAAAGGAGGGCAAGAAAGCACGATGTCCAGGTCAGGCGAGGATGCCACTACCCGGTACAAATCCACTGGACATGTAGGGGAGGAGATGTGCTATTTGCCAAAGTACACTTCACTGGGTAGAAGACTGTCCGCACAAAAATGAACAAGTGAAAATAACAGAAGAAAACATAGACGAAGTGGAAGAATGTAATATAACACTGTTTTCAGACGATTCTGTGTCTGACACAGAAATATTTCTAGTTGAATCACTGGGATCTGCGGTCATAAATACAGGAACAGTTTGTGGAGAAAAGTGGCTTGACAATTATATCAGTGGAATTAACGAGACTGAGGCCAGAAAAATACAGAAAGTAATAAGGCTTGCAAATTTGGTGATGGGAGCATTGTACACACCACTAAGAGAGTAAATTAATAAACATATTGTTTTAAAAAAAAGAGCATAAACCTTCCAGCCAAGATAGGCCAGACCAAGTGCTGGATAGAGGCTGAAGTAGTCCCAGTAGATCTTCCTTTGCTTTTGAGTAAAACATCATCGAAAAGAGCAGGCGCAGTCTCAGATAATGGGAATGATAAGGCAGTCATGTTCAAGCAGTCAGTTAAACTTGAATTAACCTCATCGGGACACTGTTGTGTGAGTATAACAGATGAAGAGAACCAAGAAGTAGCTCGTGAGAATATGGTCCTTACCATAACAGAGGATATGACTACAGGGGAAAAGCACAGGGTACTACTGAGGCAACAATTTGGACATGCATCAGCTGATAAACTGCAGAAATTACTGATCAGTTCAAATAATCATAATAGAGCGTTTCTATTCTAAAACAGATCGTGAAATACTGTTTATCAGGTACACCCAAACTAGAGCCAGAGGTATGGTATCGTCACATAATCGACGACTTCACATATGTCAGCGCAGGTAGCATCATAACAACAAAGAAACCCAGGGAGATGGTAGAGCAGTTCATCCATTCCTGGACAAGTGTTCATGGTCCTCCACAAAGTCTGTTTAGTGACAATGGGGACGAGTTCGGTAATGAGGAGATGAGGGACATGACAGAGAAATTAAACATCCAAGTAAAAACCACAGTTGCCTACCGTCCATGGAGCAATGGCCTTTTAGAAAGACACAATCAGACCCTCACTGAGGTCAGGTTAAAGATAAAGAAAGACACAGGATGCGACTGGAAGACCGTCCTGGATTGGGCTCTAATGGCGAAGAACTCCCTGCACAATGTGCACGGGTACAGTCCATACCAGCTGGTGTTTGGGCAGAACCCAAGCCTTCCATCAGTACTAGTAGACAAGCCCCCTGCTCTTGAGGGCATCACTATGAGTACCTGGGTAGGTCAACCCATTTCATCATTACACGCAGCAAGAAAAGCTTTCACAGAAGCAGAAAGCTCTGACAGGATTCGAAGAGCTCTGCGTAAACAACTCCGGCCTACTGATGAACGGTATGAGACTGGGGACAAAGTATGCTACAAACAAATAAGCTATGCTGAGTGGAAAGGTCCCGCTGTAGTTACTGGGCAAGATGGGGTGGTGAGCTTTGTGAGACATGGAGGCATTTATGTTAGAGTGCACCGCTCCAGATTATGGGAGGTAAATGCGCATCACACGGAGGGGGCAGATTTTGGCAAGTAGGAGGAGGTCACAGAGGGTAACACAAACTTAAAGAATATTGAAGCCACAGATATGGGCTATGAGACTGACATTGAAAGTGTGGGGGAGACCTCCCACCATGACAACAACACTAGGAGTACAGACCAGGGGGTCAACAGACCACAACAGCAAAATGTCGGTTGAGTAAATGATGGTTGGACTTTGAAAGCAGGACAGACAGAGAAAGTGGAATGGCACACACAGCAAAGATACTTGGTCGAGCAGGAAAGGTCGAGTCGACCAAATGCTTGGTCGAGCATGTCTTCACATAGATGGCCTCACATATCCAAAGGCGTTGAATCAAGTGTAACTGGACTTGGTATGTATCTGTGACGATGTTTCGCCTCTCATCCAAGAGCCTTCCTCAGTTCCTGCCTTTCTGACTAGACTAAGCTAGTCTGACTGGCTGGAGATGAGACTCAGAATTTATCCTCGTTGGAGTCATTGTCAGAGCTATAGATGTCCATGGCTCTTTGTGACTTGATTCAACTCCTTTGGATAACCATGACCTGGATGAATGAGAACATTCACAGACATGGCCTCACATAGACTCCCCTGTTCAAACCAGGGTTCCTCCCTATCAAGGATGTGTACATCCTCATCCTTGAAAGAGTGGCCTCTGGTCTGTAGATGGGTGTAGACTGTGGAGTCCTGGCCCGACGTGTTAGCTTTCCTGTGTTGTGCCATCCTCTTGGCCAGCATCTGTTTGGTTTCCCCGATGTACAAGTCATGGCAATCCTCGCGCCATCTTGGGGTGGACCAACTTTTGGTGCAGCATGTTTACGTGTCAAGCCCATATTTGCATATGAAATTGATCGTTGGTTTTGGTCGTTATGTAACTGCATTGTAAATAAGGGTGGGGATACCTGCAGTCAGTTAAGACTGAAGAGGTCACTTAGATGAGTGATGAAACGTATCTGCCAATAAATGTTGTATCCACATGAACTGATTCAACCTTATTGATACTAGCTAGTAAGTACTAGCTAGTAAGTACTAGCTAGTAAGAACCGTTTTGCAAACTGTTCTCTTCTCTAACATGTCTTTTCTCTCTCTCTGAATGATGTCTTCTCCTTTCTCTTTTTCTGTGTTTGAATGGTGTCATGTGAGTCTCTCTTGCATGCATGTGCAGTCGGTTCTCCTCCCAGGTCTCCGTGGTGATGGTGGTCGCCATTTGGATGCTGCCTGCCCTTCCACTCCTCACATAAGTTTTTCTCTTATTACATGATGATGCTGGTCGCGTGGCTTGGGTCCTGGACTGCTCTGTTGGCATGTGGACACTGCTTGGCATCCTGTGCATCATGTTCTTCATAAATTCTATGTCCATTATAATTCTGTTATCCTCTTTCAATGTTGTATTATGTAAATTGCGTGAACACAACATCCATTGCACGCTGTCCGTCTTGGGGGAGAGATCCCTCCTCTGTTGCTCTCCCCGAGGTTTCTTCCTATTTTTCCTCCCTGTTAAAGGGTTTTTTAGGGAGTTGTTCCTTATCCGATGAGAGGGTCTAAGGACAGGATGTTGTGTTCCTGTCAAGCCCACTGAGGCAAATTTGTAATTTGTGATATTGGGCTATATAAATAAAATGGATTTGATTTGATTTGATTTTATATTTGTATCCAGATGAACTGATTCAACTTTCTTTGATGCCAGCTAGTAAGTATATTTATATCCAGATGAACTGATTCAACTTTCTTTGATGCTAGCTAGTAAGTATCTTTGGCAGTTCCATAGCAAATGTGTTTGCTAATTGCTCTTTTCTGTTGTATTCTAGAGTCATTCAGAAAGCTTGCCTTAGCATGCAATATCTGATCATATTTTGACTACATATCTTTATCTTAGGGGAAATTTGCACCAAACACCAAATTAGCTTCTTTCCTCAAGCTACTGGTCACAAGGAACACAAAGGAAATACATTAGTTCACAATGACCCGTCAGGACATGTCATGTGATTCACTTGCATTTAGCTGAAGCCTGTGATTAGGCTAACTGTTGTACGGTGTTTTTCTACAGTTTAAACCTGGGGATAAAAATGTGTCTTATTTGAAAGTAAAATGAGATATTGAATAATGTATTTCAAATACACAAATACAAACTGAACTGTTAAGGTATTTTGTCACAAATTACATCTTGTTTTTTCTGTCCAGCAAAATGTGAATCAGAAAATATTGAAAAGTAATCAAATATGTATTTTGAATACTACTACTACTACTACTACTACTACTACTTTCGGCTGCTAACGTTGTTAGCGTTAGGATTCA